>NC_056731.1:905457412-905757412 GCF_019279795.1 Protopterus annectens
GATACAAGACTAAGGAGTTCTTCAATAATATTAAAGTCCTCTTGAATAGTTCGAACAAAAATTAACAGTTGACTTACATCTGCTTGATCAGTGCTTTCATCCATACACAATGAAAAGTACTCACATTTTGCTATTAAATCACATAGCTTTTTTGCAACATACTGATCCATGTGTTGTACACGTCTTGCGACGGTCTGTTGAGATAATGCCACTGTTTCAAACTTCTTAGCTAATTTCTGCTCATTAAATTGTTTTGCCATTTCAATTGCACATTTCTTCACTACCACACCATCACAAAAAGGCTTTTTTGCTTATGCCAATGATACTTTGTACGAAGCAGCAAGGCTAGAACTTTGTTCAGTGCTACGTTTAGCAAAAAAACTGGTTTGCTGCATCAATTTCCTCTTATATTCTGCAATAATGGTGCGTCTTGATTCTCCACTATACATATCAGATGTTTTACTGTGTAATGTACTGTAGTGTCGTTTCACATTATACTCTTTAGGCACTGACAAAACTTGTATGCAAACAAGACACTGAATTTTATTCCTGTTGTTTGTAATCAAATTGTCTGATTTCCATCGGCTTTGATACACTTGCTTTTCATCTTCAACTTTTTCTTTTCTTGTTAGGCGTTTTTCTTTGAGGATCAATTGCAGTAAACACAACATCAGTATGCTGAACAAGCCAACAACACTAACTGCACAGAAATGTGACCACAAGATTCACCCTGAAGGCCTGGAACAAAACAGTGTACAAAACTTATTAGCAAAAACTTTTCATGCACTGGATATCTTTCTTCAGTCTCTAATCTAACTCTAATACAGTGAGTATGGAAAGTAATGCTGTCTTAAATTCAACAATGTTCAGATACTGACACTGACAATAAAATTAATAATAAGGCAAACTCCAAGTACAAACGGTTCAGCTTTAAGAAGAAGCATAATCGGATCTTCTTGCCTTAATGCACAACCCCTTATAGCAGAGCTAGGTCAGATAAGTTGTTAGGATAGTAACACACAGTAAAATATTCCAAACTTTAAACTTTCCTGAAGAGGAAAGTAATAGAACATCATTAAATGCCAAAAATCATGGAGCTGTCCTTCTCAACTTTAAATAAACTTCCTACCTTTTAATTTAGGTTTTATCCGTCTTCCCCAATGTAACATATGGGAGAAATTATCTACCACCATACTTCTCTCTGCATGCATTATTATTCCTTTGTTGGCATATATATATATATATATATATATATATATATATATATATATATATATATATTTGAACAGTCATTGACTGGCCTTGAAGCTTTTTAATTATCAAGTATCTCAGCAATCCTTCTTCCTGAGCGAGTGTATTCTACCACAGCAAAGTCTATGCATATCAGGCAGGCACTCAAACAAGTTGGTGTACAAAATTACTGCTTCAGTGTCAACTTTATTCTCTGTCTAACAGCCCTCCTAGTCACAAATTGTCCCTATTTGCCCAGTTGTAAAAAGTCTGTGCCTGAGTTGGTGAATGCCTTCTCCTTTCTTCATGTGCCCAACAAGCTCAAACACAGCTCCTTTTATCACCATTCTATCACCTCATCACTGAATAACATCATATATTTGCTGCTCCAGCCAAGGCTTTCCTTCTTGCTGTCCCTACTGTGCTCATGTAGTTCACCTTCTCTTCAATGCCAGTGCCTCACCACAACCCCTTTTATCACCATTCTATCAGCTCTTCACTGAATAACATCATATCTTTGCTGCTCCAGCCAAGGCCTTCCTTCTTAATGTTTTATGGTGCCACATTTAGTTCACCTTCTCTTCAATGCCAGTGCCTCGCTGTCCATTTTATTCTTTCTCTTTTCAGATTTTCTTAGTCATAGCAGACATCCTTGCAACTTTTTTTTAAGTTTGCATGTGATTCTGGGCTACCCCCCCTTCCCAGTGCCATGACTTGTGGATCTAGCCTCACTGGAGGAAAGGTGATGAATTATACTTAATAAATAATGACCATAATTAGGACTTATAGACTTCTTTTCCTTCAGGAAATGTATATTAATTCACACTCTGTTATTCTATTAATGTCTTTAGTTAATATAGAATTATAAGTAATATTTAAAAAAAAAGTGTCCTAGAATGTCCCTATCTTTTTCTGGATTTCTCCATGATTCTACTTACATTTGTCCCTGACTGGTTGAGAGATATGCCAACAGAGCAAACGTTTGCATAGCAACAAGTGTGCACATGGTTTTCTTTTACACTCAGCAACAGGCACAACATTATTACTCAAATAACACTGCCAAATACATTTTGGAGTGGGATTGGATTTGACACTTATACACAGTGCTTTACAAATTTACATATAGTACTGTTAAATTAAGCATGCCATTCTGAAATACATTACCCTTTTCTGTACAACTTATCAGTGGACAGGAATTATCTGACAAAAGTACTTGATGCAGTACTTGACCTGCATAGAGAGAACTGCAGTAGCTTTGTAAGCAGGGATGCAACGGATCTATTTCTGACCACAGTACTGACCACATACCATGCACTTTATATTGTGCAGTTGTAAATATGCAAGCTGTAGTACTGCTAAAGCTTGTGTGCTTCCTACTTCATAATAAAGTTTACAGTGGGCTGCCAGGACTGTCGTCAGAAATAGACAAACATAAAGTCCCATCTTATATTTTGCTTGGCATTCAGTAACATTGACCACTTCAATCAGGTTTGTCCATGTATGCACAAGCACCAGAAATGAAACATTTCCCCTAACAACCCTCTCAGTAGTCTGTCCATGTATACACAAGCACCAAAAATGAAACATTTCCCCTAACAACCCTCTCAGTAGTCTGTCCATGTATACACAAGCACTAAAAATGAAACATTTCCCCTAACAACCCTCTCATAAGTCTGTCCACGTATGCATAAGTACTAGCAAATGACATCAAAATGAATCATTTTCTCCAAGGTTCCCTTAATTACTGTTCCATGTATGAACAAGCACAAAAATAAAGCATTTTCCCCAACAACTTCTTCAGTAGTGTGTTTGTATGCATAGTAAGCATCAAATAACATCAAAATGAATCATTTCCCCCAAGGATCCCTTGTGTACTTTGTCCATGTATGCACAAGCACAAAAATTAAACATTTTACCAAACAACCCCTTCATTACTTTATGTAAGCACAAGCAATAACATGAAACATTTTCTCCAATAACCCCTTCAGTTAGGTTTGTCCATGTATGCACAAGCACCAAAAATGAAACATTTCCCCTAACAACCCTCTCAGTAGTCTGTTCATGTATACACAAGCACCAAAAATGAAACATTTCCCCTCTCAGTAGTCTGTCCATGTATGTACAAGCACCAAAAATGAAACATTTCCCCTAACAACCCTCTCATAAGTCTGTCCATGTATGTACAAACACCAAAAATGAAACATTTCCCCTAACAACCCTCTCATAAGTCTGTCCATGTATACATAAGCGCTAGCAAATGACATCAAAATGAATAATTTCCCCCAAGGTTCCCTTAATTACTTTTCCACGTATGCAGAAGCACAAAAATAAAGCATTTTCCCCAATGACTTTTTCAGTATAAGTAAAAACAAAATTACATCAAAATGAATACTTTCCCCATGTATAGTCTGCACAAACTCAAAAATTAAAAATTTTCCCCAGTGATCCCTTCAGTACTTTTCTATGTATGCACAAGCACAGAAATGAAAAAGTTTCCTTTCCCCAATGACCTCTGCACACTGGCCGCCTTAGAGTCAGACCCAAAACCCTCACCCAGTGCCTATCCCACCAGTTACCAAAGTCAAAAAAAAAAAGACAGAAGATAAAATTGATAAATAAAATATTGGCTGCAACTGCCTGCAATAAGACAAAGACATTACATTAATATATTTAATTAACATACCACCACCAGGGCATTGACAGCAATGGACTTGGACTTAATTCACAAACTCTTGACATTAAAGTTAAATTATTAAACAACCAAACAACAAAGTTCAATTCACTCACTTTAGTCTCGACTGATTTAGGAGGGAAGGAGGTCTGGATTATATATCAGTAGAAAAAGCATGGGAGCCCAGCAACGGCTTTTAACTGGCATTTTTTTTTTTTTTTTACACATGTGACCTGCCACTGAACCTGGCCTGACCAGACTGAACTATTAAGTTAGTCAGTCAGGGGGAAGGCAGACCAATTGCACCTATTTACCATTTCCTTCACTGTACTGCGACGTGCAATCTCATCTCGATTTATATAACTTTCACCGTGGACTTCCTGTTTCAGCCTGGGATGGGATTGCTGTCTGGTTAGTGATTTACTTGTCTTTGTGCATTGTGCTTGCTTGATGATTTTCCTAGTCTTATGCACTTAGGCAAATAAGACTAGGAAAATCATCAAGCAAGCACAATGCATATGATGATGGGAAAGCGATCTCGGAGTGAGTCACCGGAGATTGTAGAATGCAAGTTTCCCACTCTCAGTCCCTGAGTCCCAGAATTTGAAGTTGAATGGAACTCCAGCCCCCACACAAGTGTCAGTCAAGAAAGCCAGCAGGCTGGCAGCAGCAGAGGCAGAGCCCATTTTCTCCCTGTTTTTTTTTTTTATTATTATTTGTGTTTACACGAACCACCGAGAGGAATTCCACCAACTTAAAAACAAATAACACAAAACCAAAGTGAAACAGAGAAGCTCATGACCATACAAGTCGACCACTTTATTAACTTATATATGATCCATTAAATTCTGCATCCTCACTACTTCATCTCTCTTTTTTTAACCTAAAAAACTAAAGGGTCATTAGTAAGTCATATTTCTACTTTACCATGGCCTAAAATCAAAAGTAGCTCACACTTTAATGATAACATACCACTAATATATGGTCTTCTACCTCTTCATCCTTATAGCTGCTGCTTACTATAGTGAAAACCAATGACTGGATGTGGTATATTGAAGATTTACCTATGGTTGGTGTGGTTTAATCACAAGGGCGAAGCCCTTTCTCCACATCTCATTGTAAAATATTTAATCTGTTGTGTAGGGCTTTTCCCCTTGTAGAATATATTTACTTATCAAACCATTGTAAAACATTTAATATGTTGCAGGGCATTTTTTCTACTGTATATAATTACTCATCAACTAGTGTTGAAATGTTTTTGAATCTGTTGTGGAGCTTTACTACCACAGCCTCTGCTGAAAATGGGCCATTGGCTCAGAAAGACTTTCCTGTTTACCAAAGGACAAATAAGTAAATAAAATAATCAAGGGGCTCTAGTTTAGTATTCAGGCTCTTCCTTCACCCATGAGAAAAAACGTGAATTACTCATGACATGTAATGGTGTATTGCCAGCTTACTTTGCTTTGTCAAATAGTCTGTTTTCACTTTTAATCCTCATCCCACCCCAAGCACCTCAATGGCCCATTTGTTCTTTTCATTGAAGTGATTATTAGCTTATTCATTCCTCAGCCAGGGAATTCATTCACTAACCAAGGCAAAAGACAATAAATCCATCTGTTCCCCAGCTGAAGCAAGAGTTGAGCAATGGCACACTATCATACATGAGGATCCTTTCTTTTCAATCTACTTCCCCTCTGCAGTGCCTTGTAGCTTAGGTGGGTGCTGCCTCCTAAGAGGGGGGTGTCTTTCTGCTCATTGGGTCTTGCAGATTTGAGTAAGTAGCCACTGCAACTCAATTAGCTGTATCCTGCAATACTTCATTTTGTTAGCTGAGGTCAGCACTACAGCAAGACAAGCCACTTGCTTCCTATCAGGACTGTCCAGCTGGTGTCAACTGTTCATTCCACTACCATGCTGGGTCCTTCCAGAAATCCAAACTGCTTATCGATCTCGGATTGCTAGGGGCACAGTTAGGACATTTTTATTGTTCTATGTTAAAGGCTCAGGCCAGTATTTAATAAACAGTGTTTTTCCCCTTCGTTTTCACAAACATGTTTTGAAATTGAGCATTTCTGTAGATGTGAAATGCTTACCATGAATTAACTGCAACAAATGCAAAACACAGCAAAACAAAATCACTTTCTAGTAGAAGCACACCTACATTTTTTGAAATGTGATCTTTTATAAATTGTACTGATACAGTAAGATTCTGGGGCATATTACAATGGATGAACTACCATGCAATTCTAAATCTGTATACTTTAATATTTAGCCAGAGTTCAGACAATACACAGGTATAATGCTCTTGCACAACATTTAATTAGTGCAAAGACTACCAGTTAATGTAAATTAAATTTTAGATACACCGGTAAGATAATAAAGCAACGCCATATTTCAGAAGATCAAACAACAAATATTGTACTGACAGTACTTATTCAGGCTTTGGTGTTCTATTAAAGTTGTTAAAACCTTTCTTGCAGAATACATTTATAATCAATGTTAAAGCTTAATTGTACAGTTTACTGTACTGTTTAAAATGTGTAGAATGGAGTAAATAAATTTACAGATATGTGAACCTTTTATTTTTCCTGATATTTATAAACTAACAATCAATCAAGTCACAGAGAAGAATACCAATGTCTTTATAGAGGCAAAAGGAAAACTAGAAGGCATGGATTGGTTACTTCATTAAACCACATTTTGTTGCAAAATGAAAATCAGGAGCAGTTGGAACCCAAACTAACTTATGCAATACTTTTTCAGTTTACTTCAGTAGTGAGAGATCTCTAATATCATGGCTTGCAAATGACTGTTCTTGACACATACTAAAAGCAATTTTCTAATCCCGTTTAATGTCACGGCTGTAACAGTCAACCACATACAAATGCATTACATAATGAAAGAAAACTTGGATTTGAAAAAAGGAGAGTGTAGAGTTAACTGTCTAACAGAAAAAAATTTGGATGTGGATGGACATTACTGGCAGAAAAAAATGATAAACCACAGTGAGTAAACTCTGGACAAGCAAAGGAATGCAAACACACTAATTAAACTGCAACTTCAGACTAAAAGTAAAGAGGTTAGCTGTTTTGCTCCATGGGGCAGTGGAAAGACTAGTTATGTAACCCAAAGGAAAAAAATACCATAGCAGAATTTCAAAACCAGTTACTCAACATCAGCAGAGTATTTGTAATACTGCATTTATAATTTGTGACAATCAATCCATAATTAAATAAAATTCTACAGCCTGTTAGCACATATTCCTTTACTGCTGACATTCTAACTCAGTGGTATCTGAAACTTAAATAATTTAAAGGCAGTTATGACTTGAGTATTAATCTCTCTTCATTTTGTTTAGCAAGTAACACATTTGGATTACTGTTGTTATTTAGATTAAATGAGATAAACCAAGCCAGGCCACGAGAAAAACTCTGCTCACTTTTAACTGAGTAAATGTTACTGGATTTTAACTCACCTGTAACAGGCAGACAATAAAACAGGAATTGGGTGTCAATGTTTATCTGAACTTCATTTAAGGTTTTCACATTAAAAATGTCAGTTTTAAGAATAAAAATTATGCATTATTGTAATTATTAAATAATCCATAATTAACTCCTTTTCACAAGCCTCTAAGGCTCCTTTATGATGAATACTTTTCCATAAAGGACATTTATATTCACTGTGAATAAGTGCACAGAATAGAGCAAAGTTTCAGGAGAGCCGGTAAATATAATTGCTTGGCTGAAATGGTGGTATATGGTTTGAAATGTGAATGCCTCTATTTTATATGCATAGCAGTTTCATGGTAATTCAGTCTCAAGACCTTCAACACCTTGCCCATACCAATTCTCAAGCTGCATCCTCTTTCTCAAGCAGGGATAGGCCAGTTATTCCTAGGGTAAATTTGAGGGTTCCCATCCAGTCACCCAGGTTCTGTTTGAAAGATGATAATGCCCTGCACCGTTCAATGTGCATGGGCAGATTATTCTGGAGATGGAGGAGCTGGTGAGTAATTGAATGTCTGTCTCCACTGTGTTCTATTTATTTGCTGGCGAAGATTTAGTTTTGTGGTTCTGGTGTTTGTTAAGCAAGTAGACTTGAGGAGATCAAGGACAACAGGGTTTCTAATGGTACAGAAGGCAAGGCACAGACTGTCCCTCAAGATTCTTTAAGATACTGAATAAAGAAATACAGTTTCTAGACTTTCTTTGCAGCTCAGAGTCTAAGGAGTCAGAAACAACCATATGTCTATTCTAGTTACCTTTGCTACTCTCTACTATTGTCAGGTTGTTATTATACCTGTAATATATACAATTGTTTAATATGTTACCTTTGCAGTATATACTCATGAACTGTCCTCACTCCTCACTACATTGTTTTAACTACTTGTTTATTCTATATGTACTTGCTACTCATGGAGCTTTTCTCCCCAGGCCTCCACTGAAAATGGGCTCATTACAGCCCAGTGGACTACCCCGGTAAACAAATGCAAATAAATAAATAAATCTTCTTAAGATCATCTAGGGCTCCTCTAGCTCTTTGATATGTTGAGTGGGGTACATTCCAAACGTGGCACTGCACTTTATAATTGGTCTCGTCAGTGGTGAATACTGGGGAACATGACATCTTTGGATATGGATGCGATATTCTTTGTGTATTAGACGTGCTAAGCAGAAGGATATTTTGACTACAGCTGCCACATGATTGAAGGAGAAGGAAGTGTTAGCTCAGAAAGCTCATCAATGACTACATTTTAATTTAGTAGTGGAGCATTGTCTGTACTATAGGTGGATGACAAGAGATGTTTACAAAAAGAAATAGTACTATACTTTTTTGTGCTTAATTTGAGCCCTTTTTCAGTATACCAGATCATTGGGGTAACTTCTTTCCAAAAGGTATATCTGTCACAGGGGGATCCGAATGACAATACCCAGTTTATTTAAGAAATGCAATAATCCACAATGACGATAGAAGCAGCCATGTTTACTTATCCTGTAGTTAAAAAAAGAACATGAAAAGTGTTATCTATACTGCTGTTATTTCACAATATGCAGCAGTAGCTCTACCTGCTGGAATACTTAAACATTTAATGACAAATGGTATTGGTGTTAGTAAGAAAAAACTAAAAAAAAAATGCTACTGCAATACAGCATTTTCATATTAGTCATTATCTCTTTTTCAGCCTGCCATGTGTCCTGATTTTTTGCAATCTGCACTGGATGAAAGACAGAGATAAGAAATTAAAAGATGGTCTGCCACTTGTCGGGGATACAGGCTATCTACATGTGGTGCTAAAGGACTGGGTCTAGTAACATATGGACATTGAAGGGTATGCTACATATATTACAAACAGCTATTGTAATTTTTACAGGCAAAGCAGCATTTTACACTTTTCAATTTTAGCAATGTGTGCTGTGACGACCGTGCCCTGGCCCAAAAATCAAGGAGCCTCAATCCTCACCACTAACACCAGGGAGGGCGCCTCATATAAGAGGAAAGGATAACAAATACACACAGTAAAGTACAATTTCCCTTAAGTGCACACAGAGTTCACAGTCAGTCTGGGGCTGGTTGCTCCCTTGCTCTCCAGGTCCCCAATAAGACTCCCCACTGGCACAGCTATAGGGTCCAGACCTCAGCCAAGTTGGCAAGCTAACCTCCAGTACCCTTTCTGACCGACCAGTGCTTTGTGTCCCTGCCCAGGTAGCTGACACACCACACACACTTTGAGATAAGTATTTATACAACTTCACAGACACTCCTGGGAAAGGCAGACACAGATTCTCCAGCTGTGCCCCTTTACCCAGACTATATGGTAGTCTTTCGCCACCACCAGCTAATACTTATCAGCTACCCAAAGGCCCTTAAAAGGGTGTCCAATTATTACAGTGCAATATTATTATCTAATTTGTAATGTGACTATTCAGTCTAAGGCTTATTAGAGTGGCATATTACAATAAACTCTATAAATATGCAATGTACTCTAGAGCTTACTTTCTCTACACAAACCAGCCACAAGTAAGGTTTTTAAAATATTTAATAATAAATAATTAAAATACAAGACAATACTACTACACCACAGTGATATCTAAGAGTTCAGAAATCACACAGAAACTTAAAACAATACAGTAGGAAAGTTCTGATATAACAGAAAAACACTTGTCTAACTTTCTTCTAAGTTCCTAGCTATTACTACAAGAAAACATACTTCTAAGACACTACTTACATAAGACAACAGGCAGAGTGCTGATAAATGGGATATCAAGATCAAAATGCTCACAGCCTCTCTCTCTCTCTCAACAATAGTTTTTAAACTCATTAACAAACATCTTTGCTAGGCCCTCCCAAATTACATAATTTTGACACTTAGGTTTTCCCAGTATACACATTACATCATTTTGATGCTTAGTCTGGAGTTCCCAGGCCAACAAACTGCATTATTTACCAAGCTAACACCTGCTCTAGAAACTACAACAATAAAAGACATTTCACATGTACACTCTAGCAATTATTCCTTAAGTTAAAACAATAGAATGTGTCCAGCCAGCCACTTTGGCACCACTATTTAGATAAGTTTAACTTCAAAGAACATTTGAAATGCTTGGCTTAGTTTTCCTTACAGCAGATGGCAATGTTGCAACAATCTTGACGTTCACATTTTACAGTGTTTTCTTTCATTTAAGAACACAAGCCTGTATTTTACATTTATATATACAAATAATAGAATTATGTATCAAATTCTATTTGACTAGGCTGGCAGCCTATGCCCATCTTTCCCCAATCTTCACATGTGCCTTGTGATTTTTTTTTCAGCATTACTTATTTGAATTCTAACTTCAGCATTACTTATTTGAATTCTAACTTTGCAGTAGATATACTTATTAGTTTATTGATACTAATAATTGGGTCAAAGCACTGTATGCATTTATACCATCCGAGTGTAGGCTGAAAAACTACAAAATATCAAATGTGAAAAGGTGGTGGTTTACATATTATTATCAATAATACTGCTTTTACTATTTACTGCAGATGGTTCATAGATATAAAATGAAAAGGTTGTATCTTTGGATACTAAACTATGAAAAATTATTTGCGGCAAAATATGCCATCTCCAAATTTAATAAGGTAAGTCAACAATTTGCAAGCTAATTATTGCTAAGCTGCTATCCTGAAGGTTGAGTCTTATGTTGCTGAAGAAATATGAATACTCCTACATGTCACCTATGGTTATAGTTTCAGTTGGTGTTATCAGTAACCTGATTATGACTACAAAGGTTGAATGCTGAGTATAGTGCTGCTGCAGAAAATGGAACACTTCTACACTGTCATTTATGCTCATAATTTATCTGCTGGTATCAATAAAGTGTCAATAATAATAATATAACATAATAAAATGCTCTTGCTGCATAGTCAGAATTCAGATAAATCATGCTGAAAGTACAGCATAAGGCATATAATGCTAACGCTGAATAGTGTAAATGCCTTATTTGCTCCCACATACTGTAAAGTTAGACCAAAAAGTGTAGGCGCACTAAGTGTCTTATAGCTTTGAAAACTGACACACATTCACTTCTGCCACACTGAGAGTGACTACCAGAGATGAGTGGCAGGAAGTGAAAACAACTTCAAAAGCTGTTAAAACACTTCCAAATGAATATTGTGCTTAAAAGCATTTAAGGCTGCTTGCATGTCCTGCTACTCTTCTCTGATGGCCACTGACCACTGTTAATTCCTTAGTGTGAGACTAGAGTTTAATAACAGTAAAGAGTGCATAACAAAAAGATAAAATATGTGTCCCGCATCAGAAATCTGCTTGATTTCTTTTATTTCACATTTGTAACCAATAAGTGCACTGGACAACGGATCCTTTTCAGGCACAAGCCAGGCTGATATAGCCGACAGTATATTATTATACACCACAGTGTACAGTAGAGAAAAACAATTTAAGAACTATTATACAACAACAGCAACTATTACAGTGAAACATAAACATATAGGCATGTTAAATATTACATAATAATAGTATGTTAAATATTACATAATAGTAGGAGTAGAAGTATGAAAGTATAATAACTACGTAAATAATATACAGTACTAAATAATCAACCTAAAACAACTAACTCTGAAGAAAGTATTTAATGAAATCAGGCATATGAACAGGGTACAATGCAAATATATTGATCCTTGTGTAGAAAACAAAAGAACAGGAAAAAAATGAAAAGGAGGTAAATACCAAACAAAGTAGTGGAAGTAAATAAATGCTAAGCGAAACAGCACAGATACAAGAGTTCTACAGTACGATTACAACTTATATTGTATGTGAATAATAGACTAAGAACAAAACTTGTAAGCATTTTAACAAGTCTCAAACATACCTCTCAACTGTACAGATTTTTGCAGAATGTCCAGATTTTTTCCTCATATTTTGGTCTGTTCCTCATAAAAGTTGTGTTTTTTCTAGCAAATCACTGAATAATAACAGACATTTGAGTTTCAGACATCAGATTTTTAAGAAAATACATGCTGACACAAAATGTTTTATTCTTTCAACTTTCTAAATTTATAAGAACAACTTTTCAGATCTGTCCCTAGTTTTCGGTCTCCTCTCACATTATTTTTGGCTTTGCTCAGATTTCTTTAGTTAAGAGGTTGACAGGCATAGTGTCAATGCAATGACATTGTGAAATTTTCTTAAGGGGTATTACGGCCTTTGTGAAAATCACAGTGTGGATAACCTTCTGATTTCTTAGGGGATTTTGTTCCAGGGTGTTGAGGATATGTTCAAAAATGTTTTTCAGCAGCAGCCATAATCTAAGGAGAATGACTAGAGCATCGACTAAATTCCTCAAACAATAAGAGGATGGGTATTACTGGTAATTTAGGAGCTTGTATGCAACAGTATTCAGGAGGAAAGAGGCTCTGCTTTGCACTGGGAGATTTATAATGAGACAGTGGTACTCAGTATGAGGGATGAATTATATAAACCTGTGAATTTTATTATCTGTCTTCTGAAGTACATCCAGGTTTTTGGGTAGGCTGTAGGGCAATGTGAATCTAAGCATTCAAACCCAGACAACAAGACCGCAATAGCAACAGCTTGCCTGACCTTTGTTCTTAGGCTTAACAAACCTGTCTTTTCCCCAATTTTTAAGCTTACTTGTGGTGCTTTGTGCACTACAATACCCATATTTCCTTAGCTGCTGTCCTAATCACCCTGTACAGGGTCTAAAGTGCCTAATGGAAGATTCATTGCTCTAATTACAATTGCTCCAGTAGAATGGCATGAATGTGCTACCTTAAGTACACAAATCACCTAAACATGCACACCTGCAACTGAGTTAGCTTTATGCAGCTTCATCAGCAAAACAGTAAAACAAATGCTTTCTGCAGTGGGAAAGCCCTATGCACCCTACACTCTGTTACTTTTATATTCTTACCCTGTACTATATAACTCAGCCAGTGATCATGAAAAAAAGTTTCACATACTCTCTCTCTTCCCCCATGGCAGTGCAGTATTAGAGTGAAAAGAATGCAATACAGTTGAAGCTCATACAGATTATTACAACATGCAGCACCCAAGTGAGGAAACAATATACTCAGCAATAATACTGAAGTAAAGATCATACAAGCAACCAAGTACTAAGCAGATGAAGGAACCCTCCTGCATACTACCATCCTGTATAAATCATTTCTTCACATAACATGTGTAATACCTAGTCTGCCCCATAATTAAATTCACTTGAAAAATTACCTCATTAAAGTGTACACTGTCACATTCATAAAAAAAAAAAAAAAAATCACACTAACCACACAAAAAATGCCCATAAGTCATAGAAAGTAGCATATGCCTACAACACGTGAATAATTACATCTATTTTATTTTATTTATTTTACATTTGATTTCCAGGAACTGCGGTGGTGGTGCTGCGGTAGCATTGTCGCCTCACAGTTAGACGTTGCACGTTCGATTCTCAGTTGGAGCGTCTTCTGTGTGTCAACATGCGTGAATGGGTGTTCCTTCATTGAAGGTTGTACATTGGGCCCAGCAAGCCAGCACGTAAAAATCTACTGCCAATCATTAGCGGACCGGAGTTCCGCTGTGGTGACCCGTAACCGGGAAAAGCCGAAAGGCAGTTTACATTTGATTACCAGGAAAGTCCAATGAACAAAAATCCTTTATCAGCAGGGGCTCGGGGAGAAAAGCTCTACATTTAACATGTAACACGTAACAATGATTATAACTGCAAATACTAGGTTTACTTATACATGACCTGACATTTGTGTTAAACATATAACAGTGGATAAAAATACATTAATGTAAATATTCTTATTAATGGCATTGTTGCATAGTCTAGTACAGGAAAAGAGAGAAATCTAAGTAATTTGTTTCATTTAATTAATAAACAAATATTTGCTGATCCATCACTTTGCCAAATTGTGCCAAAAGCAGAATTACAAATTAGTAACAGTAAGTTACTAATATTAGTTCACTGCCAAAAAGTGCATCCCTTTCCTGCTTCAAAACTAATTTAATTATATTAAGTCCCTGCATTCATAATAATAACTGCATGTACCATACAATTCTACTTCAAGTCAGTTAAAGAAATAATTTAACAATGTAAGTACACGCGCCTCTAATTATAAAGCAACCTGCTCCCTGCTGTTCTCATTTATTTCCTGCCTTACATGTCATTCTGTGGTGTACATAATGTTATATGTGAAAGGAAATGTTTAATGTATGACTATATACAAGATCAATGTCTGTCCTAATCTTGTTTTCCAAAGGAACACACACACACACACACACACACACACACACACACACACACACACACACACACACACACACACACACACACGCACACACAATGTCCAGTAAAAGCACATCTATTTCTTGCAGAAAGAAATCTGTTCACTGCAAATGATAGTGTGTGTATCTAAAACTGGTAACTACCAAATAATTAACAATCTGATATATGCCGGGGGTGGCATAATGGTTAGGTATAGGGTTTTATTCTAACCCTTGAAGGAAATTGGCTAGGCTTAAAATGGCCCATAATGGCAGCTAGCCTAGAACTAACTTAGCTATGAACCTATCTGTATGAGCCATAGTTTATGGTGCAGTATGAAGCTATGCTGACAAAAATTGGGAGAGACTGGCAAAACTGTTAAGGTCTTTATCTCACAGATGCAGGATAAAGGGTTTGATTCTGATCACTGGTTAGTGGCTAGGCTTGTAACAGTCTGCAGACTGATAGCCTAATATTACCAATGAGCAGCAGTTAACCAAAACCTCATGAATGGTGACACTCAGAATCTCAGCTGACTGAAAGAAACTCTGGTCATCTCTCATATCTACTTCACAGCTCTACATGGCACTATAAAATACAGTGGCCCCCAAAAAGGCAAACTGATTTATAGCCGCATCACACACAGAGTAAAGATTAGCTGCCAGAACAAATATACAACCTCTGGGCATGGCCACATGGTGACAGCATTGTAAATTATTGTGGGATCATTTTCTAATATAATCCTAGGCAGTGCAAATGCAAAGTATCTACTGAGCAACTAGAAGTAGAAGCACTGTCTTTTGTATGTAAGTGAACAGAACAGCTACTGACCTGAGCAAAATACAGTTTTATTATCCTGTTCAAGAAGGTAACAGAAAAATCATAATATAATTTTGTACGGTGAATGAGCAGAGCATCCAAACATCAGATTACCATCAACATATGATACTGAATATAAGCAATGCATTTACAAAACAGAAGCGGATTACAAAATGGGGTGTACAGAACTAATTTGTTAATCTTGCTTTGATTCTCTAGAGACACTGAAAATATCAGTAAATATTTCTGCATGATACAGCATGCACTGCTGTCCAGCCGAACATCATCACTGTGTTAGAAAGGTGCTGTCTGTATCTATTTATTCAGTACAGTAAATGTAACCATTCTTTTGGGCAAGTATGCAAAAAAAATACTGCTTTTAAAAACAGTGATCCTTGAATTCTCATTTGGAATATAAAGGTAAGAATTAAAAAAAAATAATTGAAACTTCACTAGTATAAGGCACAGAGAGGACAGCTTGTGTGCCAGTGCTGTTGGCTAACCATGCATCAATGAATCATGTAGCTTACTCTGTCTTCCAGCAATTATAACCAGGATGATGTTAATACACTAGGCAAGATGAGAGTTTTAGAATACAGGAAATTAAAAAGGACACTAGTGGAGCACTGATCAAGATGACAGCTGTACTGATCTGCACTGGTGTAGCCACTGATAATACCCTTCTAATACAGTAATACAAACCAATAACGTTGTAATGTTAACTGCTGCAGAACTGTCTTGTGATTGATTGTCTTTTAAAGATTCACTATTCCACTCAGCTGTAAAATCAAAGCCTCAACTGTCATTTGGAGCTGTCATAAGATTTATTTATTCATTTTATTTTACATTTGTTAACCAGGAGAGTCCAACTGGATATATGTCCATTTTCAGTGGAGGCCCGGGGAGAAAAGCTCCAGTGCAGTAACATCATTAACAAGAGAGAGAGACATGTTAACCAAAAGGTTCAATAAACAATATATAGAGTACACAATCTTTATACTTCTTATAGAAGTATAGTACATATAAGATAGTGAGTTAACCAAAGAGTGTATTTGCCAACTTTCACAGGCTACATTAATATATACATGTTATAGAGGTGTTTAACAGCAAGTACAGCAGGAAGATAGAGTAGATAACTTCCATAACTCATTTCTACACATGAGAGACATACTCTGTCCTTTAAGTTTCTTTACAGTGTTCAGTGATACTATTACCCCATTCAGACATTACAAAAGCAGTAGATAAGCTGCTACTCTAGTTACTAGAAACAGAGACATATGAGTTACTATCCAGGGGTAGTACAGGTCCATAATCTGTGATTCAGGAAGTGTGTTTTAAGTAGTTTTTTTTGAATTGGGTGGTGGAGTTGTTATTGCTTAAATTCCATTATAATGTACAAGATACCACAAAAATGGGTCAGAAGAGAGCCCACACCTTTGCTGGCATACTATCTGGGAAACCAGGGATTGAAGAGCCTGACAAAAAAACACATACAAGATGAAGGTATATATTTCAGCAGACATACCACCCCCTGCCTCAAACAGTTTTACCATCATCTTTTTATTTTTACTGCATCCTTGTTGTAGAAAGAGGTAACAGTCCACAAAAATCGCAAAAACTGATAGGTCAAAGAAGAGCCATAAAGACGGCAGAGTGGACTATAGAGGACAAGAAAGAAATTATGTATTGTTACTATTATATAAAAAGCCCAGAATTTCCAGACACAAGATATACAAAATGATTAAGAAAGAAATTAAGAGGAAAGAGAAATACTTTCACAAGAAAAACTGTCAGAAGCTTCAAATAAAAATGTGTGCTCATTAATGCAACAGATTTGTGAAAAACATTACATAAACCAAGAAACTTTGATCTGTCATCTGAGGAACTGCGAAAATATAAATAACAAAACTTAGAGATTTTTGAAAAGTATAATGGGAATGAAAGAAACGTATGATATGGTGCAATATGTATGCAAAGTTGAAAGCCAAATTAATAAATACAAAAAAAGGCAGCCCAAAAGATATTCGAAGAGAAATACAGGCAAAGGCAACCAGATACGGAAAATTTTACAATAAAAAAAATATCACCACAAACAGGGAGTGTAGAAAAGATTAGCAAAGTAGAAGTTAAAAAATTGAAGTTGAAGTTATGGAATGCCTGCAAAGTGAATGATTTGGTGTAGAAGGTCTAATACAGGTTACATCACAGCATGATGGAATGAGTCCCCAAAGTAAGGAGAAACAGGAAGATCAGGAGACATTTCTGAAGAAGAAATTTTGACATGGCAAAGAAAGATAGATTTAATATGGTGTAATATTTATGCAAAAAAGAAAGCAAAACTAATCAATACAAAAGGAGCAGCACCAAAGATATTTGAAGAGAAATACAGGCAATGGAATCTGGACATGGAAAACGTTACGATACAAAAAAGAAGACAAAGAGGAAAATAGAAAAGAAGATTAGTAATGGAGATGTTAAAGAAATAGAAACTGAGATTATGGAGTACCTGCAAAGTAAAGGATTCAGTGTAGAAAATCTAACTCAGAAAGCACCATAGCAAGACAGAGTCATGGACATCCAAATTAAGGAGAAATCAGTGGAATGGGAAGTTACTGCTCAGTTGTTATATGCTTTGGAGTCTTCCACAGGAAACCGGTATAAATGTTCACTTGAAGCTGGACAGCAAGGGAAGGAACAGGAAACTGTGGCAACTCTGACGCAGTCAATGTTGAGGAGTGATAGGCCAGTGAGTTCCCATATGACAGAGCAACAAATGACAGAGGATGAAATTGAAGAGAATGTGCCACAGGAAGATGCTATAAAACTTTCTATAGAATGCCTGCAGGAAATTCAGGATTTATCATGCTCTATCACAAATAATAAACTAAAAATATCAGCAAAGGCAGAAAAACTTACAATATATACAGATAAATATAAAGGAAAAGTACAAAATAAGCAATTTACTGATAACCCAAAAAAGTTTTATAGAGAACTGGGAAACAACGTAAATGGAATTGAAAGACCACCAAAAGAAAAGAAGAAATAGATACATTTTGAAGAATTATTTATGAAGATGCTAAATGGATAGAAGAAGTAAAAGAAAGAATAAGAAGTTCAAAGGTACAGGATATGAAATGAGATGAAGCAATAAAGTAAAGAAAAGCCTCCAACTGGAAAACCCCAGGCCCAGATGCAGTACCTAACTTCAGGTTAAAAGTATTAACATCTTTGCATGAAGATTTAGCCATGAGTAAGAACTATTTATATGCGTACCCCGAACAGACATCAACCTGGCCAACAACAGGAAAAACGATGACTCCTAGTAAGAGTGAACCTGCAAGCTACCCTAAAAATTATAGACCAATAACATGCCTTCCGAAGATGTACAAACTATACACCAGAATCGATGCCGACAGAGTTTATGGTCATTTGGAAAATTCAATCATGGCAATAGAATAAAACGGTAATAAAAGAAAGTCATATGGAACGAAGGGTCATTTGTTGCTAAATAAAGCCATAATGGAGAACTGTAAAAAGGGGAAATAATTTAGGTACAGCATGGATTGATTACAATAAAGCATCTGACAGTATCCCACATTCAAGGATAAAAGAGTACTTAAAAATGTTTAAGATGCACCCTAAACTGATCGATTACATTACAGTGATCATGAAACAGCGGCAGACCACTTTGCAATTGACCCATGATAAAGGACAAATTATTATTCCAGGGCTGTCCACTTAACACATTAGGTCATGGCTATAATTTGGCTTCTAGAAAATAACAAAGTGTAAAGACTTCTCCTCTTCTCTTTGTCGGTGATTTAAAACTGTATAGCTCATCAGATGAGGAACTGAACGCATAACTGCAAGTAGTCAGAACTTTTTCTGATGATATAAGAATGTCATTTGGTCTTGATAAATGTGAAAAAGCAACTTTTAAAGCAGGGAAGCTGCAGCACCAAGAAAACATCAGTTTGGGGATAAGAATGTGATATAAAAGAACTTGAGCAAGACGGAGTGTATAAATATTTAGGAACTGATGAATGATCAGCAATAAAATATGAACAAATGTGAATAAAAGTAAGGAATACTTTAGAAGACTTTAATTCTGAAAACAGAGTTGAAATCTAGGAACAAAATTCAAGCTATAAACTAATTTGCTCTCCCTGTCCTAACTTACCATTTTGGAGTGACTGACTGACCCCAAAAGGTGTTGGATAGATTAGATAGGAAAACAACAAGAATGCTTCATGCTCATCAAATGATTTATAAAAATCAGTGCATACCAAGATTATATTTTCCCCATTTCCGAAGAAGGTATGGGCCTCCTTGAAACTGATTATATGTACAGATCTGCAATCACAGGGCTGCACACATATCTTCTGACCTCACAAGACCCAAATGTAATGACAGTTTTGAAGCATGAGGAGACTAAATCTAAGATGACTTCCTTGATTAGTCTAGCAGAAGCATATCGGCATTATACCAGTAGAAGATAAAGATCAGGCAGCAACTGTATCTGCCAAAAACAAAAAAAAAAAAAAAAAAAGAATATAAGGTGAAAGATCAAATGAGAAGGCAAGAACTGTGGAAAATGCATAATACAGTTGCAAATATAGAAAACTCTTGGAAAAGACTCATGTTGATCAGGATTAAATGCAGGAATGGTTAAGGAGAGTTGAATTTAAACCAAAAGACGAAAGGTTAACATTGGCGGCCCAAGATAGTGGACTACAAACACGTTGGTTTACAAAGTCTATTGAACAAGTGGTAGAAACATACAAATGCTGGTTTTGTAAAACAGAATTCGAAACAGTTGCACATTTTGTTAATGGCTGTGATATACTAATGGCAGGAGGACTGTTTACTGTAAGGCATAATAATGTGGCAAGACTTTTGCATCAGGGATTGTGCAAACATTATAATACTGAATTAGCTGAAAAACATTGGCAACGTGAGCCACAAAGCACTGCGGTGGTGGTGCTGTGGTAGCGTTGTCGCCTCACAGTTAGACGTTGCACTTCGATTCTCAGTTAGCGTCTTCTGTGTGTCGACATGCGTGAATGGGTGCTCCTTCGTTCAAGGTTGTGCATTAGACCCAGCAAGCCAGCACATAAAAATCTACTGCCAATCATTAGCAGACCGGAGTTCCGCTGTGGCGACCCCTAACTGGGAAAAGCCGAAAGAGACCATTTAGTTTACATCACATGGGATCATCCATTATCAACTGTTCAAAAGATAAATGCAAGATAACCAGATATAGTAGTCCATGAAAAGAAGACAAAAGTAGCATTGATCATTGAAATTGCTACACCCAGTGACTACAATGTCTTACACACAGAGAGACACAAAGTCATAAAATACCAGGATTTGCAGACAGAAACGAGGGGAAGGAGGACACCCAGACAGTTCCAATAATAGCAGGAGCAATGGGTCTTATAAAAAAGAATTTACAATCGTACTTCGATATGATACGGCTACATGTAACTCTACAGAAAATCAATGTGCGTCCAGCCAAAAAAACGCACTCGTCGTACTATGCACGAACGCAGACTGTCACGAACTCCACCACAGACAAAAAGCCAGGCACTAGAATGGCAGTACTAAAATTAAATCTTCTTTATTACAAATAAACATTAAGCACTTTCACCCACTAAATGCAGGCTTCATCAGAACAGTTGTAACAAATCTGCAGACCACTTAAATACTGATTTTGGCACAAAAAAAAATCAGTTTAAAAACAGTTTCTCTTAAAGTGCATGCATGTAACTCTGTAGGAATTGCAGATGGAGTCAGTACTGGGCATATTGTGGGTGCGGCGAAGAGCAGTTCTGGCCAGCACCAAAGAGTGAAACAATGCCCATGCCAATGGAAAATAGATGCATGACTGTCGAATCATACACCAATGCACTGTACAAACACATACATAAATGCATGGAACTAGCCATACCCAACAGAACCAAGATGCTCTCCTCCAAACAAAGGAAGCCAGTCTGGTGGTCCCCTGCCATTAATAAACTCTACAACAGAAGGAAGAAACTGTTGCATAAAAAGGTGAAGTCCCAAGACTGGAAAAATTCCCTTATTAGCCTCAACAAAAAGTTGAGATCCCTCATCAAAACCCCCAAAGCCAGCTGTGAAGGCAGAATTGCGGCAGACACTAAAAACAACCACAAAGCCTTCTATAGTTATATCAAGGATCTCCATTGGAATTCCCAGATTTGCTCTGAGGTACTGTACAATGGTACCTCCTATACCGAGCCAGCAGATATTGCCAACATACTGGCGGACAGATTCAGTGCCACCCCCCCCCCAAAAGACCAATCTCAATAACTGAAGAATGCCAGGCACCCAACATTACTGTAGTACAGGTTAAAGCTGCATTGTCTAAGGCCAAGAATACAGCTTCCATGGAACATGACAATATCCCTGGCTGTGTTCTACATGAATTACAAAGTGAACTGGCACCACATCTGTGTGCTCTGTTCACTCACAGCCTCACCTCAGGCTTTGTCCCTACCAAATGGTGTACTGCTACAGTCATCCCTCTCCATAAAGGAGGAGCGACTACAGACCCTGGAAATTATTGCCCCATTAGCCTGATGAGTCTGATATGCAAGGGTATAGAGCGCATCATAATGGATCTAATTAATAAGGACATAGGGAATCTCCAAACTCTAGATCACATGCAATTTGGTTTTGTAAAAGGTAGATCATGCCTGCTCAACCTGGTTAACTTCTTTGAGTCAGTCAACAGAGCAGTGGATGAATGTAAGGCAGTTCATACAGCCTACTTCGATCTGGCCAAGACCTTTGATACCATTACTCACTCAGGAATTACTGATAAACTCAGCAAACTAGGCATCAACCCTTTATCATTACGTGGATTGCAAATTGGCTCACAGATAGAACCCACAGTGTGAAAGTAGCAGACTCCAAGTCAGACTGTTAACCAGTCACGAGTGGAGTCCCACAGGAATCGGTCCTGGGTCCTCTCCTGTTTGGCATCTACTTCTCAGAAGTCCAGGCCAATACAGAGGGACTCTGGCTGACCAGATTTGCAGATGACTGCAAGCTGGGAGCCACTGTTAGCTCCCCAAGTGATGCAAACATCCTACAGAAAGGCCTCACTGAGACCAATGACTGGTGCTGAAACCATGGCCTTAAGCTTAATGCCAAAAAATTTGGTCATCCCCTTTCGGAAAAACTCAGTTTCCACTAATTACCACATCGATGGTAGCCCAATGAACACTGAAGGCGTTATAAGAGATCTAGGGACACAGGTTGACAGCAACCTCTCCGACCACCACATTGCCACTGTGGTCAGAAAGTTCCTTCTATGTGGCACATCTCATTACCAAGGATTTTGCATCCGGGAAGAAAGAGGTCATCATTTCTCTCTACTCTTCCCTCATTAGACCAATCATAGAGTATAATGCCCTATTTGGCATGTACCTCACCAGACACCTGCAACAGCTGGAGAGGCCACAAAAGCACCTCACGAAGAGGATCCTAGGCCTTAAACACATGTCCTACATGGACAGACTCAAAAAATTCCAACTATTCTCTATCTCATATAATCTACTAAGAGGCCATCTCTGCTTGACTTACAAAGCCATGTCTGACCTAGCTCTGTTAGAAATGCTACATCTAAAGAAATCCCAATCCTTCTGCACCACACTCCAGAGACCTCAACCTCATTACCACAATCAACAGAACATGCTGGCGGGTCAGGTTCATAACCCAGAGACCACCCATGCTCTGGAATAGAATTCCCATACATGTCAAGCAGAACACCTCACTAGCCTTCTTCAAGCGAAATCTTGATAGAAAATTCACCCCGGGATCACTCCAGTGCCTCTACTTGACAGAGGCACTGGGAACTAATGACGGGCGGCACAATGCCAGGACACTTCTATAGACTAGGCTTGTAAAGGCTCCAGGGCCATTAGCCTAGTACACGCCTATGAATAGTAATTTCATGAATTTTAATCATACTTTGACTTAGGAATGGGGCTCATTTCTATCATGGTATCAGAAACCCAGAAGACTTGGAGAAATTAAAAAAAAGAGAGTCTTTGTGAGAAATTTGAAAGACACCATTCCTACAACTCTCTTTCCCCATTGTTCACAAGAACTTAACAAGAAAAAATGGCCATTCTTTATTTTAAAACTTTGACGTTCCAGGACCTGTTTGACTTACCAATATACTGATGGCTGGATAAAGCCACACTGCCTTACTTGCAGCTGCAAAGGCAACAGCAGCATGTGGGGGACTCATGAACAAAGAGAGAGGTACAGACTCTCCAAGGTGGATGCAATACCAAGAGGAGGGCCTCATGGTTCTGTAGTCAAACCCTGATGTTCAAAATATATGTGGCTCGCATCATTGCTGGAACTCAGAGAGCTTGTAAATTATAAACAACACCAAACCAGACTGAATGACAGCCAGGGCTAAGCAGGCTACTGCTTCCAAGTAGATGTCAATTCCACCTACATTATGTTTCTTTCCTGGATACAGCACTTCAGCAGGTGCCTGTTGAAATTCTAGTAACTGTAACTGGATCCTCAAAATACACAACCAAAAGTGCAAATATGGAAGGCACATATACTGAGACTAATACCTTGGAGTTTTCTCTAGGGAACACATACTGAGACTGTAATGTCTTGGAGTTTTCTCTAACTCCAGTATAATGTAAATTTAGCATATAAAAAGTAGCATGGATGCAGAGAATGCAATGGGGCAAAATGTGTTGATACAAAAGCAAGTTTCAAAAGGTGCTTTTTTTCTTTCTTTTTTGTGAAAATTGCAGTTTACTTCGTGGACACCAGGTTTTTGAATTCAAGCACCACCTGTACTTTGTAGTCTGATTCTCTGCTGGGAGGATTGATCTGATCAAGAAATACACTCACTGTGGGTGAACTGAGGGGGGGAGGTCTGACGACTGGAGATAACTAAAGCACTGGTTACTGATGACTGACAGATGATAGGTATACAGCACTTTCTCAATGAATGTTTAATATAATCATTTGAAAAACATGATGCTCAATCACAGCTGATCGAGAACATTTTTTCACTGCAACCTACCTGCAAAGGTCATTTTAAGCATTTCTGCAGAGGCCTCCTACATCCCACAACTGGGGGGGGGTATGCCCCCACACCTGTAACTTATAAATACTAACTCCCCAATAACATAAGAGTGGGAAACACAGAAACCCCAGTTAAATGCAAACAGAAGTCTTCCAGAAGCAGTGATCCTACAGTAGTTACAGAGTTTGCCTTTAATCTGCACTAAAATGTAACATCAATCAGTTTTGTTTAAGTAGTCAGAACCCAATTAAATGGTCATCAACAATCTGTATAGAAACTGTGCACAGCTTTCTATAATATTTCTGCATGGTGCCATTTAATTCCATTGTTTTACACAGGACACCCCTTTGGCCCAACAGAAATGTCTGTCAAACTTCCTCATGTTTAAGAACATTAGGCATTTGGTTACCTGTCCTAACCCATAACCTTCAACTGGAAATGTATTCTTTTCTTACCTCTCACTTCCATGCCTGTAATTTTCATTCCCAAGGTTCAAAGTTCATGCTCTTGCTTCAGCTTTTTCCAACGCTGGTTTTCTTAAGGTCTTTGGGAAATACTTTTAACTGATTTTAAAGATCTCCTACATGGATTCTACAGAGTTTTCTTTTATGTCTCTATTCCTGTTGTCTAACAGCATTGGCTTGAGCTTGTGATCCCTGCCGACTCATTCAATAACATGGGCTCCAGCTACCAGCGTGCAGTGGGGAGTTAGTAAACGTACTCAACCTCATGGAGTTCCATAGTAACCATACTATGATGCAAGAAAGAAGATGGTATAATTTTCACTTCTACAGCTTTCTTCAACAATGTTATGATGGATAGCCTAAACAACTGCCAGTACCCTCTTCCTAACCCAAATATGTGAAATCTTTTTGCTTGGGGTGAACAGCTCCCCAAATATTTCAGAGAATATATTCCTGGATATATGTCTGAAAACAATAATTTATCTTTTTACCTCACTTTTTTGGAAGGAATATAGTCAAATGTTAGGTCCAGGCTATATTAAAATTCCCACCAATAACTATAGGGCTACTGGAATCTACACATTTATATAATGTTGTAAATATGCCTGTAAAGGACCTATGACAACTTTCCAGGATTAATTGAGTCCTGAATCTTCTCAGCACTCATGTATATTTTTTTATTAGAGGGTTTACCTAACAGAGCCAAATTCAGAGAATTATTAACAAGCTCAGCTACTAATCTTTTGGTGGTCTTAACACAACTTCACAGGTCTCACTTATTTCATGCCTTCCATATCTCTGTTGTACACAATTCTTTCGATCTTGTTTTAATAAAAAGCAGTAACCACTACCTGCATTTACTGTAAGGTATTAAACAATTATGTTTTATCTAGTGGGGAGCTCTGTTGCTCTTATGTGCATAAAGAAGGCGTTGAGCCCTGGGTGTTCGTTTAAGTAATTTATTGTATACAAATACATCAGGATGGATGGTAGAAACAAACTTAAAAGAACTAACTGACTGATAACATACTTGCATATTCGCACTCTGGCTGTTCACTCAAAATGGCACTCTTGCTTGCATGTGCTCAGTACTTATATGCATGTGCTGGCTCAATGGAAAGCTTTTTAAAGGTATATCACACACACTGATCTACATCCTCCCTCCTTACTGAGCTGACTCATGAAAACAACAACATTTGAATAGGCAGCAATTATACAGACACTAATAAAGAAAAGCAGCAGTCATGTCCAGGTTGCCGTGTATCTGGAAGTAGGTATCGAGATGGAACCTGATCTCGTGACATAATAGTTAGAACTGGGTTTAGCAACAGGGACAGTCACTGGGGAATGTTCTGCTTGAGGAGTTTCAGGGATTTTCTCAGAAACGGGGATTGCTGATGGAATGTTCACTGGAACAGGAGCACTGGAAAAGTCACTCCGAGAACTAGAGTCTTTGTCACAGGCAAGATGCTGTAACACTGGTTCAGACACTGTAACAAGTGCTTCCGATTTCATCTTAATTTATTCCACTCCTTGTGATTCCACAATGTACAATCTTGGCTCTTGACACAAGCTTTTCACAAATACGATGCAATCAAAACCTTTTGACATCTGCATCCTCAGTATCTCGCCTTTTTTCAATGAACTGAGCAGTTTGCGGGTTTTATCATAGTCAGACATCTGGGACAAATGCTTTTTCAACAGTTGGGCTTTTACTGCGTTGTTGTTCTTAGCACTTGCAACCAATAAATTACTGCTGATTGGTAGTGTGCTTCTTTTTTGTCTCAACATAAGTCTCTGGGCAAGTGAACCAGTATGTTTATCACGAGGAATGTTTGTGAGATTTGAGAAGTTGAGAAAAACGTCGGTATTGTCACATCTGGATTTCTCTTACAGCTGTTTCGCACTTTAACTGCATGTTCAGCCAAGCCGTTTGACTGAGGCTATTCAGGACTACTCGTAATATGAACAAAGTCCTACTCTTCTGCAAATCTCTTGAACTGCTGACTTGTAAACTGTGCACCACCATCAGAAATAACTCTGCATGAACTACCATAGACAGAAAAGTGTTGCTTCAACTTAGTAATGACAGTACTGGAAGTGAGACTGGGAAGTAGGTCAATATCGAACCAATTTGAGTAAGAGTCTACTAACACCAAATAATGCTGACCATTCCATTCAAAGATATCTGTGACTACTGTCAACCAAGGTAGTTCAGGAATCTGGCTTAAATTAAGTGGTTCTTTCTGTTGATGCGGCTTTGTACTATTACACACTGAACAAGATGAAAGTACTTTCTCAATATATGTAACTGAAGAAAACAAGGCACAGAAACACGACTGGAAGCATAAAATGTTTAAAGTTTAATGAGGTAAGCACTTTCACACCAAATACTAGTGTTTCTTCAGACCATATAAAAACTACATCAGCAAACACTTTTAATATATTCACTTTAGTTCAAAGCAGCCAATAAACATCAGAGAAGAGTTAAAACGTACCTACAGCTTGTATCATTTAAAGAGACTTTGTGCTTTCAGTGCAGGTTTAATAGAAACCCTGTCATTTAGACCTGGGTATTTGCCAGCTTGCCATAAAATAATCCAATGCAATTCTCTGCTTTCAGTGAAAATTTCCACATCACCTCCACCTATATTTTCAGAAATAGCTTCAACAACTTGAAATCTAAAGCCATGTTCATTTTCATTCTGCATGGTGTCTGGCTAGTGCATTTTTGGTGTCACCATTCCTAATACAATACATATGCTCCCTGACTCGTTCCGTCAGTGACCTGTTCGTTTTTCCTAAAGAGTGGCAAACTGTGCATGTCGGCAGATAAATCAAATTACTGGTTCGACAGTTAGCTTTAATTTCAAATTTATACTTAAATCTGGATGAATATGCCCCACTTGTGAGCTTGTACAGGAGATTTGTAGATGACTTGTTTTTTGTGTGGGGGGACTGAAGAACAGCTTATGCTGTTCATTAGCTATTTGGAGTCCACTACCTCCTTTCTAAAATTTACATACAAGTTCTCCACTAGTGAAATAGATTTCCTGGATGTGGTAGTCAGCGGTGACACAACCAGGAGCCTCCAGACTAAATTATATAGAAAATCCTGTAGGAGGAATGCCATCTTGCACAGGGACAGTATGCTCCCTGGCCATATATTTTGGAATGTTATCAAGGGTCAAACAATGAGTGTGTCAAGACTGAATAAATGTAGTGGAATTTTGGAGGCAAGATGTTCAAATGCTTAGAAAAGAATTTTATGAAAGGGGTTATAAAGCATGTGAGGTTGAAAGGAACATTAGTATGGGAGCTACACAAAGGGTAAATAAGGCAAAGCCATATTTTTCAAACCAAGTCTTTGAAGTAAAGTCTCCCCGGCCATTAGTAATAGGAATAGTGTGCCTATGTCCTTATTTTATACTACTGATATGACTGGCATATTGACCATTATTAAGTCGACTTGGTCTATATTGAGCTTAGACAATGATATTTCAAAAGTTGTTGGTCACAGACTAAATTTTGCTTTTAAGAACAAGAAATCTCTTAAAAGGCAGCTTTGCTATAAAAATGTAAAAGAAAAAGATGAGAGACTAGGTGGTGGTTGGGCAGGTACTAAACAATGCCTTACATGCAATTTCTGTACATTTATTAATATATCAGCATGTTTTACTTATCCAGTCACCCAGTTTGAGTATAAATTTGAAGTTAAAGCTAACTGTTGTCCAGGAATTTGATTTATCTGGTGACATGCACAGTTTGCCACTGTTACTATGAAGGAAAAACTAACAGGTCACTGACGGAACGAGTCAGGGAGCATATGTATTGTATTAGGAATGGTGACACCAAAAATGCACTAGCCAGACACCATGCAGAATGAAAATGAACATGGCTTTAGATTTCAAGTTGTTGAAACTATTTCTGAAAATATACGTGGAGGTGATGTGAAAAATTTCACTGAAAGCAGAGAACTGCATTGGATTATTTTATGGCAAGCTGACAAATACCCAGGTCTAAATGATAGGGTTTCTATTAAACCTGCACTGAAAACACGATGTCTCTTTAAATGATACAAGCTGTAGCTAAGTTTTTACTCTTCTCTGATGTTTATTGGCTGCTTTGAACTAGAGTGAATATATTAAAAGTGTTTGCTGATGTAGTATTTATATGGTCTGAAGAAGCACTAGTATTTGGTGTGAAAGCGCTTACCTCATTAAACTTTAACATTTTATGCTTCCAGTTGTGTTTCCATGCCTTGTTTTCTTCAGTTACATTTGTTGTTGGCTTTCAGGCACAGTTTATTCCTTGGGGATTTTCTTCTTTGTTACTTTCTCAATATCTCTTGACATACAAGGTCAAAATACTAGACCTCTCACCTTTCTTTTAGTCGAATCAGTTCCTGGGCGGCCATGATGCATGATCTAAATATACTCTTGTTGCAAGGATTTTGGAAAAATGACTTTAGGAACTTTCATGATGATATCACTGTCTGACAAAATCTCATCTCTGTATGGAAAATAAGGTTGCACTTCTACTGGTAAACAAGATTACTTGGAAGGCCATCCTTGACTGATTAAGAGGTTTAGCTTTTGGAGAACTGGATCTGAAGCTGTGTGAGTTCTGTGCTCATCAAGATGTGTGGAAGAAAGATTTCTAACTTCCATGGCTTCAAAATAAAGTTGCTCATTGTTATGCTGTTCTGTGGTCTTTCTGGGTGATCTGGATAAAGTATCAGCACGATAAAGAAGTTTGCCTTTTGTGTAGACAAGCTTGAAATTGTATTTCTGCAATATGAGCACCGTACGTTGCAATCTGGCTTGAGTTGTATGCATAGGCTTTCTCAAAATAGTAACTAGAGGTTCATCAGTTTCAATCTGAATAGGTCGACCATAAATATAATCATGAAACTTCAAACATGCAAACACAATTGCCAAAAGATCTTTCTCAATCTGAGCATACTGCATCTTGGTCTGGGTAAGAGTTCTCGACACCTGGGCTACTGGTCTACCCTCTTAAAGAATGACTGCACCTAGCCTAAACTTAGAAGCATCACAGGAAAAAGAAATTGGTTTGTGAACATCATAGTAGCTGAGAGTTGGTGGGTTAGCAATTTTCTGTTTCAGGGCATCAGATACTCTCTGGTGTTGTATTGACCATGATCAAATTACATCTGTGTGAGTCAGCTCCCCGAGCGGTGCTGAAAGTTGGCTTAAATCTCGAATGAACTTACCTAGATAGTTGACCATGCCAAGAAAACGTTGTAGGGCTTGAACATTGTCTGTAGCTGGCATCTTGAGAATTGCTGTTTGCTGGGAAGGATCAGGTCGTAAGCCTGAATTGGTATAATAGTGATCAACATAAGTAACTTCTCATAGCCTGAACATGCACTGCTGAGGATTCAACTTAAGATTCACTTGACATGCTCTTACCAGAACTTTCTTGAGGTTTTTGCCATGTTCAACTTCACCACTGTCTCCTACTAGAATATCATCTACTATAATAGCATAGAGGCAGCCCAAAGCATTTGCTCCATTGCATGCTGCAAGACTTCACTGGCAGAATTTATTGCAAATGGCATTCTCTGAAATCTGTATTTTCCAAATAGTGTACCGAATGTGGTAACAATGAAGATTTTCAGTCATGTTTGCCAAAATGAACTCTGCATCTAAGGCAGAAAAACAGTGGCATTTGGTATGAGGCAGCAACTTCTTTGACTGTGTGGATTGGATGATGAGGTCTTTTTAATGCATTGTTCAGATCTCTTGGATCAATACATATTTTAATATCATCTGAGCTTTTCTTATGAGCTACTACCATGGCAGATACCCATTCAGTAGGTTCTTCTATTGGACAAATTACTCCTAGCTGCACCATTTTGTCTAGTTCAGCTTTGATTCTGTTCTGCATAGCTACTGGAACTTTCTATGCTGCCCTGATAACTGGGTTGACCTCTGGATCTAACTTCATACCATACAGTACACAACTGGTAATTTGCCTAGTTTCTTCTGCAAAAATATCAGCATACTCAGAAAAAAGCTTGGGTGAAATTTGAGCTGTTGTCTTTCAGGCTTATATGGTGAACTTCTTCATTAGTGAAAGCAGTCCCATTTTAAATTGTCTCTGAAGCCCACCAATGACTGCACATGTCTCTTGACTACAAAAAATTGCAAGTCATAGCTATTCCCAGCAGAGTAGCATGAAAGTACTACTGAGCCTTTGGTTTGAATATCTTCACCACCATAAGCAACAAGCTTCTCAAACTTTGTCAAATTAAGTTGTTCTGCAGCTTTTACTCTAGCAAATGTTTCTGCTGACATAATATTGCACTTTGAGCCAGTATCTAATTTCAGCTCTGCATGACTCCCATTAAGACAAACAGTACAAAAGATCTCATTCTTTTCCCACAAATCTACTGCATTGACTGTTTCACCAAGCACAGACACACTATCAACATAAAAAGTAGAGTTGCAGCTTTCTAATTGATCAACTTGCCACTTGGAATGCCCTCAATAAAAGAATGTGCCTTATTTGATTTACAAAACCTTTTGAAATGATTCCACATATTCCAAGAATGACACTGCTGACCAAAAGCTAAGCACTTTTCTCTTTTGGGTTAATGATTACCAACACAATTTATGACAGTTGATTGTAAAGCTGAGTGGGGGCACATGTTTTGGCTTTGCTGACTCACCCTTGTGCTTCACTGAGCATGCCCTGGAATTTGCTTGAAAGACTTGGGTTTCCCAGGGACTGTTACAGGACCTGCAGTAGCTGCCATGTGCTTGGGCCTGTTTCTTTTAATCATGTGCTGCATACTAGGAACATGAGTTTTGTCATTGTGCCTTCTGCAGTTATTTTCATTTATAAGCATACCTGTGTGCTTTTCTGTAAGCTCATATAGCTGACAAATCTCAATGGCCTTACTTAACATTAAATCCCTGTCTCAAAACAAAATCTTTCTCACTGTGTCATTAATACCACACACAAGCCTGTCCTTTATCAACTCATCTCTCAATTACCACATCTGCATGTATTAGTCTTATCTCTCAAGTCAGTTATACATGCTGCAAAAGTTTCACCAGGCATTTGATCCCTTGTTAAAATATGTGACTTTCCATTGTAATATTCATTTGGGGGTTACACATTTCTCTAAATATATACTTTAAGGACTCACGGGCTTCCCTTGTTTCAGCCGGTACCACTATATGGCAATCTTCCCCTTCCCCTGCAAACACAGCAGGTGCATTCACAAATAAATGCTCTCTTTCAATGGCCTCTGTACCAGCTAAAGTAAGCACAATAAATGCTTCTGTACATGTGTCTTTGTCAGAAAAAGCAGCCTGTATGAAAAGATTGTATTCCTGCTCAAACACTCTCCAATTTTCTGCAATACTGTTATCAAACACAAGTGGTGCAGGTCTGCGAAATCCTTCTGCCATGCCCACAGATTATAGTAAAACACAATGCAAAATTGGCCCTTGTAATTATGTATGAACATTCATACACACCAGGTACTTGTAATAATAATTAAATGCACAAGAAACTCTTCGAAATACAGTACTTTACGAAATATTCTTTGAAATTACTTTGTAAAATAACTACACTGTAATACTGCACACTCTTGCAAAAACTTTGCACGCTTCAGATATTTTGAATAGCTTTAGTTAATAAGAAAAAGTAGCACATAGCAAAAAAATGCAGTCGTTTCCCCTTTTTTGCACATTTTATGCAATTCAGATATTGTTTCAAACATTTTCAAAATTATTTTGAGTATTTTTATTAATATGTCGCAGTTTCGGACATTTTGTTTAATAAGAAATTTGTTTTGAGCATTCTGAGTGCTTCAGTTTATATTTGTAGCAAAATAAATCATTTAAGCAAGTTTTAGTACCTAGAATTTGTTTCTGACCTGTTTTGCAAGTCATTTGAGCAATAGGGATGATCCAAGTCCTGTATATTCCTCCAACTTTAACCTGTTGCCTCATGGCTGTTACTCTGGATCCCATTCTGACACCATGTTGCTCTTCTTATGTGCACTAAGAAGGTGTTAAGGCTTGGGTGTTCGTTTAAGTAGTTTATTGTATACAAATACATTAGGACAGATGACAGGAATATTAAACGAGCTATCTAACTAACTGACTGACTACATATTTGCATGCTCACACTCTGGCTGCTCACTCAAAATGGCACTCTTGCTTGCACTTGCTCAGTACTTATATGGATGTGCTGACTCATTGGAAAGCTTCTTAAAGGTATATCACACACACTGATCTACAGTTCCAGCAGGCAGAAGCACTTCTTTCCATGGTGTCCCCCACTGTCACTGCACAGCCAGGCAGCTTCAATGTCCACTGTATTATATAGGCTGCTGTTCCAGTAAACAGGTTTCACCAACAGCTTCAAAAATGACCAAAAACTAAGAAATAGGTGAGAATAACCAACACCCAAAAACAGCCAGATAAAAGCTTATCAGTCCAAAATGTATTAATTATCACTAGATTACACAAATCAAAACGTGGATGCATCGTAGCTAATTGCCATGCACAAAAACCTTGATTCAATAGAGACTAATGTATCCCTGCTCCTAAGAAGCTTGGCCATTGAAACAGCTGGTAGGGAGATGGTGGGTGGTAGTTGCAACAGGCCATATAGTAACTTATAATCCACTATGAACTTCAGATTAAAGACTAAAGGGGGCTTTACATGTCTTTCACTAGTGCATGTAACGAGCATGCAAGACATAATGGGCACAGTACCCCCATCCAGCATGTCAGGCCGCCCAGCCTCTAGAAAGCAAAAACCCATTTTCAGACTTCCTGATGAACTCTTTGACAACCTCACTTAAACAGTAAAAGTAAGCAAAGCTACAGACTGGAGGCGAAAAACTGCAAAACCAAAACTGTAACAACAGTACTCCTGGTCTCCACAACTTCATTTTAAATGCCATGCTTATATGCTGGGTTACTGACTGCTGAATCATTACCACACTAACCCACAGCAAATGAGACATTGAAACGACATATATTACAGCTTGACTATGGATTGTGTTACTTCATAAAATAATTAGGCATGTTTTGATGAACACAGTAGGGGGTCTTTACTAATATTATCTAATTACTTATTTAACTAGAGAATAAATAGTACCTCATGTCATACTCTCAAGCTTCTTGAAGTTTAAATGTAAAACCACCAAAAAATATTACCTCAATTGGTGGGGAAAACAGAAGCGTCTACTGGCAGCAATTGCTTAAGTGCAGCAACAAGCATTCATCACAAATGCAGCCATCTGGTGGGATGGGTATTTACTTTAAAAGAAAGTATAGTTGTGTAAAATCTTACCATAACAAGAGATGTCTCTGTCTTCACTGTTGCAGTATTCTTCACTAAAGCTACCGAGGGAAAAAAACACAGCCTTCAAGGCAAATGACAAAAAGTTTAAAGGCAGCCAGGTCAAATCTGAAAAAGGGCATCAAAGAGGCAAAGGAGGAGTATGGGAGGAAAATTCAGATCTGCTCCCAAGACATAGGGACAATAGACGTTTATGGCAGGGGATACAGCAGCTCACGGACTACAAGACCTAAACACCCCAATGTGATGACAGCATGGAATTCCTAAATGAACTGAACTCATTCTTTGGCAGATTTGAGGAGGAGAACACCATCACTGTATCTTCTAAAAAAAACAAAGAGGAGATAGTGTTCACATTAAACTCAGAGGAGGTGAGACTTCAGCTTAAGAAGGTGAATCCTAGGAAGGCTGTTGGACCAGAAAACATACCTGGCAATGTGTTAAAGGGGTGTGCTGATCAGTTATGTCTGGTACTGACAAATATCTTCAACTCATCCCTTGCTATGGAAAAAGTTCCCTTGCGCTTTAAGGATACAAGCACTGTCTCACTTCCAACGAAACCCAACCCTACCTGCTCAATAACTTCAGACCGGTTGCCTTAACCTCAAATGTCATGAAGTGCTTTGAGAGGATTCTGAAGAAACGTCTATCTGTGGGTCTGCTCAACTCCTTCAATCCGCTCCCGTTTGCATATCAGGCAAAAAGATCGACTACGGATGCAATATTAGTCTCACTACACCTTGCACTAAAACACTCAGAAGGGAGGAAAAACTACATAAGGCTGCTGTACATCGACTTCAGTTCTGCATTCAACACTGTGATGCTGATGCATCTGGTGGATAGCTCATGAAACCCGAGATAACAAGCATCTATGTAATTGGACTCTTGGTTTTCTGATTGGTAGACCCCAATGTACATGCGCTGGAAACAACACCTCTCAATGCATAGTCCTGAATACCGGTGTTCCCCAAGGATGTGTGCTCAGCCCTTTGCTCTTCAAAATCCTCACCCATGATTGTACTGCAAAACATAAAATTCGCTGATGATACCACAGTCATGGGTCTCCTTAGTGGTGGGGATGAACACAACTACAGGGATGAAGTGAACACTTTGACTGCCTGGTGTGAAAGAAACAATCTGGACCTGAATGTTAATAAGACCAAAGAAATGATTATGGACTTCAGGAGAAAGGCAACAGTTCACCAACCACTCACTATCAAAGGGGAGGTAGTAGAGAAAGTAAAAACAACCAAGTTCCTGGATCTTCACATCTCAGACTTCTCCTGGACTGTTAATACCAACCATATAGTCAAGAAGGGTCAGAGGTTTCACCTCCCAAGACAGCTCAAAAATGTCAGGCTCCCACTGTCTGCTCTTACCACTTTTTACAGGTGAGCTATCGACAGCATCCTTACTAGCAACTTCATAGCATGGTTCAGCAACTGCACAATTGCTCAGAATAAGAAATTACAGAGGGTGGCTGAAAAAATCTTGGGCACAACCCCCCCCCCCTTTTATTCAAGAGCTTTTCTTTACAACAGCAAGAAAGAGAACATACAAAATACTAGATGATTTGACCCATCCGGCCCACAACTGGTTCTCACAACTTGCATATGGAAAGAGGTACGGCAACTTCTGCTGCAGGACTGCCAGATTCAAGAACAGTTTGTATCCTACAGCTATGAGACTTATTAACTCAGACACCAACCATAATACCTGATACATTGAAGACACTTTTTTCATTTAATCCTGCTGCTCTGAGCAATTACCACCAGCATTACTGTTATGCAATATGATGGCTATTCTGAGTCACTTCTAAGGTTAACAAGTGCAATACGGTAATTAAACAGTTGCTATTCACTAGTCTCTATTTATTCTCTATCTGAACGGTGAAGGAGTTTGGTGGTGGATATTTACTTATTATTTATCATTGGATAATGGGTATTGAGTGTGTTTATGTAATGTGAACTACCTCTTGCACGTCACACATGTTGCTATGTTCTTTCTGATGTTATTCTCCAATACCAGTGTATCTATGTTATTTGCACTGCATTTCTCTCATGAGCTGACATTTATAACTTTGTTTAGACTGCACTAGTGTGGTCCTAAATGACAATAAAGTTTCTTTGAATTTTGAATCTTAAATGGACCCCCTCCCAAGGGTAGCCCAACATCTGGCCATTATACCAAAGACTTAGGATTTTAAGGATGCCGTATGTCACACGTATGCTCCCTCACTCACGGAGTAGGGCATAATGGTGATGTTCGGACGTACATACCACAAAACTGAATAGCCCGAGGAGGAACATGTGCATTCAAAAGGAAGAGGAAAAGAGAAAAAGGGAAGGAGTTAGGGTGCAAATATTGCAGCAGTGATGGTATGATTTTACACAACTGTACTATGTCCTTTCATATCACTGCTGCAGTATTCTTCATGAAAGGATGAGGAGTACAACAGAGCAAGAGGAAACTTGGGACGGGGAAGGTCCAGTAAAGCCCTTGTGACACCCATACCAGATAGCTCTAGCAAAACCAGCTCTTGCTCTGGAAACAACATCCAATTTGTAATGGTCAGTAAAGGTAATGACAGAAGTCCAAGTAGCAGCCTCAAGGATGGAACTGGTATCCAATCCTTTGAAAAAAGCACCACAGGAAGCCACAGTCCTGGTAGAATGAGCCTTTATAGAAGCAGAAAGGACTTTTCCCATGAAAGGAGCAACAAAAGGAAATGGCCTTAGAGATCCATGAAGAAATAAAAGGCTGCTCAGACTTGCGAATGGCTTTAGTCTTATCTAAATAATATCTGAGCTGCCTATGCAATCCAGGGTGTGAAAAACCTTCTCATTAATGGACTGCAGAAAAAGAAAAAATGCGGGCAAATTAATAGACTGATTAAAGAGACAATTCATTAATCAGCTTGGGCATAAAAGAAGGATTAGTACAAAAAGACACCCTGTCCCTATGAAAAACTAAAAAAAGGAGAAATAGCCATAAGGGCCTGAAACTCAGCCACTCAGCTGAAGGGCCAAAAGAAGAACATTCTTCCATATATAACGCTGCAAGGATGCTGAAGCCGCAGGCTCAAAAGGAGCCAAAGTCAATTTTTTTAAGAACAAAATTAAGGTCCCAGGAAGGAGGAATAGGTTTCCTGGAAGATTTAATATAAAGGACACCTTTAAGAAATTGTTTAATCTCAAACCTAAAGGCCAGAAGAGGAGACAAAGGCTGACAAGCAGAAATAGCTGAAAGGTAAGCTTTAATTAAAGAATACACCAACCCAGTATGGAGCAAGTCACACAAAAAGGACAGAATGAGAGGAATATCCACAGAAAGTAGATCCTGGTTATGAGCAAGTCACCAGAGAGAACATCTCTTCTATTTGGATACACAGGATTTCCTTGTAGTGGGTTTCCTGGCCTCCTCCAGAACCCACAGCACATCCTCAGAAAATAGGTGCCTAAAAAGGGATCAGAACTTTTTCACCCAGTGTCAGTTGAAGAATGGACAAGTCAGGATGGATGACAGAACCCTTGTCTTGTGTGAGTAGGTCCACCCTGCTAAGTAACTTGTGGTGACTGCCCTTGGCTAGGTGTAGAAGAAGAAGAAGGAACCAATGATGTCTGGGTCAAAACAGAGTCACCAGCAAGATTCTGGGGAGTCTTGTTCTATCTTGAGCAGGAACCTTGGTATGAGGTGAAGGAAAGGGAAGGCGTAGAGAAACATCCCCTTTCAAGAAAAAGTCAGGGCATCCATCTTCCATGCCAGCGGTCTTGGGACTCTTCTGTAAAAAGAGGAAGTTATATGTTCAGAGGGGAGGCAAAAAGACCTACCTGAGTAGTACCCCACTGACAGACAATGTCCAAAAACATTTGTGAGCCTGTGTTATGGACCTGATCAGAGAGTATGCCACAATGTTTTGTTATAAAGGAATATAAGTAGCCTGAACACTCACCTGATATTGGACAGCCAGATCCCAAACTTGAAGAGCTACTCTACGCAGAAGGTAGGACCGTGCCCCCCCCCTTTCTTGTTGATGTACCATATCACGTTAGTATTGTCTGTAAAGATTTTGAGAGGCCCTGGAATTAAGAGTATGAAAGACCTGAAGAGTACAAATGAGAGCTCTCATCTCCTGGATGTTGATACGGTCCTCCCTCTGATGAATGGGCCAAAGACCCCGAACCTTTAGAGGGCCGCAATAAGCACCCCCCATATTAAGCATGGGAAAAAAGTTCCTGAGAGGGGACTGGGGGTTGGAAAGAAGTCTTGGGTTGAGAGACAACTGACGAATCCACCACTGAAGCTCTAGTTTTAGGCAAGGAAGAAGACTGACTAGAAAGTCTAAAGGATGATAGTGTTGGAGCCATAATGACTTTGGGAACCACTACCTTCCTCATATAGAATCTAGCTAGAGGTAGCCATGTATCCCATAGCCCTTAGAAATTCTCTGGTTGTAACTGAGACCTAAGGAAGAAGGGAGTGAAAAAGTGCAATGAGAGCAAGAGCCTTGGGTGGTGGCAGGGAAGCCAGCAAAGGAATGGTCTGGAGCCTGCAACCAAAAAAAACATACACTTTAGTATGACTCAGGAAGGATTTTTGGAAATGTATTCTAACAAAAAGAAAATAGGACCAGCATACAAGGCACCTTGAAAATAAACTTATTGATTGAGGTTCTTGAAAAACAGACCAGTTTCGGCAAATATTTAACAAAGCCTTCTTCAGTGTTTAAAAGACTGTTTTAAACACTGAAGAGGGCTTTGTTAAATATTTGCCGAAACCGGTCTGTTTTTCAGGAACCTCAATCAATAAATTTATTTTCAAGGTGCCTTGTATGCTAGTCCTATTTTCTTTTTGTTTGAATACTTTGCTCTTTGGGATCCTGCAGCTGCCTCACTCGCAGAGGTTGTACTATTTGAAATTTATTCTAACCCTAGGCTTTGCAAGAGGCAAGTAGCATAGTGAAGATGCTGAAGCAAGGTCTCTGGGGAGGAAGCCTGAATGAGCAGGATTGTCCAGGTAAGGAAAGATGTGCATCCCCCAAGTCCTGCAAAAAGCAGTAACAGGAGTGAGGCATATAGTGACAATCCTTGGGGCAGTAGAGAGTCCAAAGGACAAAGCAGAGAACTGAAAATGCAAGGAAGAAACAGTTAAAAGCAAATATTTCTTGAAACGGGGATGAATAGGGATGTGAAGATAAGCATCTCTGAGATCTAGACAGACTAGGAAAGCCAAGGAAAAGAAACAACAGAGTCTGAAGGGACAGCATCCAAAAGATGGGATCTTCAAAGAGGTGTAGAGCTGAGAAAGGTCCGGAATGGGCCTCCAGGTGCCTTCTTTCCTGAGAACTAAAAACATTCTGGAATAAAACCCCTTCTCCTTCTGAAGAGAACAAACTACTTGGATGGTGCCTTGAGACAAAAGGCCCTGAAGGACATCTGGAAAGAAAAGGCAGCTAATCCTGAGGAGGTTGAGGAATGACCAGAAAAGGAGGGAGGGATTTCCATACCACAAAGTATATTAGATGGATGATGGACAGAACTCAAGAATCCATAGTGATCCTTAACCAATTAGGAAGAGACAGGAAAAGCCAAAGAGAAAAAGGAACCTGACTTAGGATGGAAGGAAGGAAGCAAATAGAAAGACAGAACCTGGCTTGTTGGAAAAGGAGGCTTTTGAGTTGTAGGAATCTGAGTAGATTTAGCATGAGAAGCTCATATAAAACCCTTTTTACCTTTCAGAAGAGGGCAAGACTGTCTATGTACAAAGGCAGGGTTAGAGGGATAATTCATCTGAAACTTAGGAATAGAGGAAACAAAAATATGTTCCAATTCTTGCAAGCCTTTGCCGTGTTCTTGCAAGGACTTAGAAAGCCCAGTAGCTGCAAAACCAAAGAGATTTTTATTATCAAGGGGAGCGCCCATTAATTTAGCCTTAATATCATCAGGCAAAGGCTGAAGGCGAAGCCAAGAGTACCTCCAAAAAGAGAGCCAGGAGCAGCTCGAGAAGACGCATCGGCTGCATCATAATTACATTTAATAGAGAATGTAAGCAAAATAAAACACTAGAAAACACTACAAGGAATCGTCATTTTCTTATGCAAGGTTAAAACTTTCATCAACAGGCTTCTTCAGGCAACAGTACATTTAATAGAATGGCGAGCGAGTTGGGAAGAGGAACCCAACAAACTGAGGGCCAAAACCTTCCCCCTCAGAATCAAGAAGATCAAAGATAACCTGACAGGCCTGAGAATGAACAGCTAAGACATATCTGGTCATATGAGTCTGATAATAGCCCGAAAAGCTAGGGTAGCAGAAGTATACACCTTTTTGCCTAGCAGTTCAATGGCCCTACTGTCTTTGTCAGAAAGAAGCAATTTAGAAGAGCTTTGAAGGTTTGTCAGACAGAACACAAGACAGAGGTCAGCAGAGGGACATTTGTAGAGAAACATGCAGTCATCAGTCACCTTTTAAAACCTGTCAGGCTTTTTAGGGGCTGGAGGTTGGGAATCAGGAGCCTAAGAAAATGCTGAAGAGGTGTCTAACAGGGCAGCTAGGACTGGAGAAACAGCAGAGAGCTTAGAGGATTCCATCTGGAGGAGTTCATAATACCTCTTCTGAATGTCAGATTCAGAGAACAGTCCCACTTAAAGAATTCCATCATACAAGAGATAGTATCCACAAATGAGAGCTCCTCAAAAGGAGAATCTGGGTTAATGGAATCATCCTCCTCAGAACCAAAGTCCAATGGAGAAGAAATCTGAGAGGAGTACCTCAAGGACTACCCCCCCCCCCCCCCCGAGTCTAAGTCCTCATCAGAATAGTCCTACTCCCTAGATCTTTTAAGTGGAGTAAATAACCAAGGCTGGGCAGGAACAGAAACTCCTTGGGAAGGCTTCAAGGCCATGATTTCATTAAACAACCCCTGTGTAGAATTCTGCCATTCATGCTGGGGATCTTTGGAAGTAGGGGGAAAGTGTTTAGTTTTCTGCTTCTTCCTTAAAGGGATGTCAGCCCTAAAGGCCTTAAGAGGTTCGGAACCTTGCTGACACCCCATTAATACAGTGGGAATCTCCTCCCAAACAAGAATCTGTGGAACATCCCTTGGTCCCTCAGATATGATCAGATGAGTTTTCCCCTCAACATCCACGACAGACGTCTGCAGAGCCTCCGAGGACATGCAAGAAGCCAGATACATGCAACCTCCAACATAGTCACAGCAGAAGACTCTGACGGAACAAGTGGACAATCCACTAGGCTTTCACCAGCCTTGAGAGAGATGTCCAGGAGAGGTGGTACTGCAGTTGAATCTGACCTAATGTTTTTTCGTCTTCTTCTTGGCAGACAGCCAACCCTCGGGATGGGACAATTCTGCCATCATACCCTACAATAACAACTGAAGGTATTGATTCTCCAAGTATACAGACAAGGAGGACATATAACTAAAAAGGTCTTAGGGACAAACGCTTGACAAATTGAGCATGTAGTATGGTTGTGAGAAGCACCCAAGCAAAAAAGACACTGCTTGTGATGGTCCCTATGGGTACTCTGTCTCCCACATCAACATTTTCCCTTTCTGGATGACATAGAAGCTCACAAACCAAAATAAAAATAAGATAAGATGAAAACCCTAATGAGGCACTTATCTGAAAATGGCTTGGTAACCAGCACAAATGAAGGAGCGTTCAGACCGGCAATCGAAGAGGGTGTTCAGACTGGTGGCAAAGAAGTTCTGAGGTATGTACAAATATCTATATGTCACCATTATGCCCTATGTCGTGAGCGGGAAGCATACATGTGATGTACGACATCCTTAAACTCCTAAGGCTTTGGTATACTGTCTGGACATCGAGCTACCCTAGGCAGAGAAACCGTTTAGTAAAGAATAATGCAACAGTGATATGGAAGTACATTTCCATGTTACCATGAGCAGAAACAGAATATCAGAGTGAACCAATCAGACAAACAGAGCTGGTGGAGGCAAATCATTTGTTTATATAATTACAAAAAGTATTTCCATAGTATGACAACAAAAATAGGCTGCTTGAATTAACAGCTCATGAAGGACATATTTGTCTCAGACTGCAATGTCTGAAGGTTGGCATGCAAACCCAAAGTAATTAGTAAATAATCCAGAATATGTCCCATTCTGCTACGGCCTGAGAAAAGACAGAGTAATACTTGTTGTTCTGGTTTGTACATTTGCACACAAAACAGTGTACAAAAAATACAGGTTAGAGACCTGAATTTTCGGTACTTACGTATTATAGCAACCAGATTCGTGACGTGTGATTATTTGTGATTTATTCACAAAATGATGTATATTAACATGAAAAGGGGTGTGTAAACTAATACCTAATATTCTGTCACATTACTTATGATATTGGAAGAGGAATAATGGCAAAAATCCTCTTCCTGGATAGCGTCCTTTCCCGATGTAACTTAATGAATAATGCAATAAACATGCCTGCTGCTTCCGAGTCTGGTGAAGAAGGACCTGATTTTTTTTTTATTACATTTTGTACATCTTTATTATACATCTTGTAAGCTACAGCTTTTACACAAAAGAAGTATGCAGAAAACTAATAAATCAAAGTAATATTACAGCTAACTGACATTTTGTAAAACGCATGACTTGCAATTCTGAACATGTTAGAAAGTCCACTGAAAGGTATTAACAGCATTGCCATTCCCATGGCAAGATAGTGTGAGCTGTAAAACACAGATCTACACAATACTCACAGTTACATGACTTACAGAGCATCCAAAATTGCCATACATTAAGAATGTCAAGAAAGATGAGATTGGATAAGGACGAGTGTGAAGCAGCAGTCACATTAATTTCATGCTAAAATAAGTTACATCAGAAAAGTACGCCACACAAGAATACAAAAAGTGATCGCTATTCCTTTTCCTGCCTCACACATACTGAGGCACACTAATAATTATTTCTTCACACACCCCTTTTAAGGGTAACAGAATTTTTTTTGGCAAACCACAACAAATTATCGCAGGTTGCAAATTTGGTTGCGATAATACGTAAGTACCTTTTCAACATAACCTTACTGAGTCAAAACTCTAAAGACACGTATATGCTGGCCATTAAGATGGCTGTATCAAAAACAAAAGTGATGAGACAGTCAAGAGAAGAACACAAACTTTGCTTTCACTGAGATGCAATAAGGCTACTGGTAAACACTGCCACAGTTCAGTGGATAGTTTAAGTTCTTTATATGTCAGAGAAAGAGAAAGGAAAAAAAAAAAAAAAAAAGAGTTGTCCACCTTGTCTTTCCCCAATTACTGCCTCCTTCTCCTGAAGTGCAAATAGGCTTGAGCTATGTCTAGCAGGCTGGAAGTGCCTAGTGCAGGGTGCAGTCTTCTGGAGAGATGGAAGCACTGCAGGTTTGAGAACATGCTTATTTTTAATGCACCTATCACTCAAGGACCTAAAAAAAAAAGACATTGACTGATTTCATCTCATTAAATCTCATTAAATCTGATGAAGCTATCTGCAGACTTCCTTTTTTAAGTGACCCTGCTACTATATCAGCTTTTTTTTCTTTATTTGAAATACTGCTTGTGCAATATATACACGAAAGTTCTGCCTTCGAAATAGAAAAATGAGTTAGTGGAAAACTATAGCTGATATGTGATATTACGCATCTTAATCATTTAAGTGACAGTACCATCTTGCATGCTACGGATACAGAAGGGTTATAGTCTGGAACAGTACACATAGAACCCATTTTCACTGCAGTACCAAATTCCCTTCCTGTCTATGAAATCATCCTTAGCATTCTGTTCGGCCACAGCTTCACTGTCAATCTTTGTTGCTTGTCAACCACTAATAATAGTAACAGCATTACTTCATACTGTATAAGCATGAGTAGTTCTACTCCAACACCTACCCCATCCCCATTATTTACAGACTGCTGGTCTATGGATATGACATTTTCTTCCTGCTTTGTAGCCTATGTAACAGTAGCCTTGTCCTTAAAGTCTTTTATATTAATGCCAACCATTTTAATATCAGCATTATTTGTCTTAGTGTTTTACCGAATACCACGTGGCATACAAAATAAGGGACTCCATGTTAACTAAGGAATATTACCCCCAAAATGCCACGTGTAGCTTTCTGTGTTGAGCAGACTGCCCAGGGGTATTACTGTAATTATCTACACCCATCCACTACTTTAATAGTTATAATTCCCAGTTTCCCTCTGAAAGATGCAGATCACCATGAGTACATTCTCATATATGCTTGCTAGGTCTTTATACCATACCAGAGAATAGAAAGGTCACACAGACAAACCATTTAGTAAAAACTAACCTAACTAAGCTAGAGTTTTCATTGTGTGACACCTTAAACCTCCTGTAATAGAGGTCCATGAGATATATGCAAATGTCCCCTTAAGGACATCGATCTGTGCCAAGTTGGGTTTGGCTTTATTGACCTGAATGTATACACAAAGACTTAGAGAACAAGTAAAAATTCTTGGACATTCAGAAGCCATACTGCTGAAACACATGATGTCCTAGCTTGGCTAGTTCTTTTTTTTGCAGTTTTTACTAAGAGATATTTATGACATGGAATAACTGTCACATCACTTGCCCATAAAATCACTGTATTAACAAGTTTACTGCATTAAAAGTCAACAAAGGTATGGGGTACATTCTTAATTAACATATCAAGGAAAGAGAATCATGAAAAACTGGCCTAAGTCATTGGCAGAGCTCCCGTGTTCCATAGCTCATTTCTTATTGACTATCAAAGTATTTCTAATGAGCCTGTTTAGCTCTGCATCATAGTATAATTTATTGAATATGTAGCATATGAAGCATGCCATTTCATTTGAAGTGAATTTTTTTTATTTAACTATTAAAATCAACAGCTTACAGGTGAAAGACATCTATTGTTTTAAGGATTCCCTATTATATGATTGAAGAAGCATTCTTTCGAATGCGCCTTGATCGAACTTGAATGTGTGAAACGGCATATAAGCGAATTCTTTCCCTGGGAAAGAAATCGCTTGGCTGCCTTCGTTATTTTGACATTTTCGTCACTGTGGTGCAATCTCGGAGTTGGTATATTTAAGAAGGGGGGGTGTGGGGGGCACAGCCCCCCACTTTATGTAATGTTTTAAAGTTTTTTTTTTTTTTGGAACAGCAATTTTTTTCTCTGGGAAAAAAAATCTCTGTTCTGAGTGTTCGGGATTGTAAGCTTTCACATACATGGGGTCAATAAATCAGCATTCACTTTTTTAAGTGTTCGCTGATTTAATATAGACCCTTAAGCTTACTTACTTTTCTTATACCTCTTAACATCTTAGCACATGAAATATGAACAAAGCCTACAAGGCCCTAAAATAGGCACATATTTTAAGTACTGCTCTTGTAAACTTAGAAAGTTGTTAGAATAACAGGATTTGTGTTAACATGTATTTTCTGAAGGATATGAAGTCTGAAACTCAAATGTGTGTAATTATTTAGTGACTTTAATCTTCAATGACTTGCCAGACCACAACTATTTTGAGGAACAGACCAAAAATATGAGGCAAAAATCTGGACAGGTGAAAACTATACCTTAAATTAAATTAGTTCCTGGACTAACTACCAATTCAATATGCAATAAATATTGACGGCTAACTGGAAGTATATTTCAAAGCTAATTAAGATCTAACACACTAATTTTCTCCTAAGTGCAGGATTAAACATATACTGATGTTAAGCAGGAGAGCTTTCTGTAACATATCTTATCCATACAGTATGTATAAAGTTAAGGTTTCTTTATAAGTAAGTTTTACAATTTTAGTGTAAGAAAGTTCAGGCAGAACATAAAGATGTGTTTCCAAACTTTGGTAATACTTTGAGATACCACAGGTGAATGTACAGTTTTAAAAATGTAGAAGCATACACCCAACTGCATTTTATTTTATGAAAGAAAAAAAAAACATTGCAGCAAAACACATACAGCTTTTAAACAGAATAAGATATCTATCAGAATTTAAAGCCAAAGGCATTCTCTAGAGTTTGGGCCTAAACCTGGAGTAAAATGGGAAAAAGATTGTCTGCATCTAGAAATTCCAACCAAAATAATGCTTTATGAAGTTAGACAGTGGAATCCACTTTGCAAATCAGTCATCAGCAAAGCTACCAGCCAGGATTAGGAACAGACCTGGTCATTAGGAGGGATGGCCACAATGAGAAGAAGATGGCAACTTACGCAGAGCCAGGGCCAGACAAGGTCTTTGCCAGCACAGTGGATTTCCAGATGCAGCCTAGAAGCAACAGTACAAAAAGCATTAAAAAATTAAAGTTAGACAGCAGCATCCTGATACCACACATGTCCAGAGTCCAGAAAAATAGGCGAAGGATAGGGGAGTGCATGGTGGGCCAATACCACACTCATATCCCCTTGCTTCTATACAGAGACACGCACAAACACAAACCCACAGACTTCCACCACCACTACAGAACATGGAATCAGGTTGAATCTTGCCAATGAACTAAACCATATTTTCTGAGAAAGAAGTCCCTGCTGCCCAAGAAGTAAATTGGGTCTTTTCACTGGGCAACAAAAGTGGGAGCAAGAGTTTAGATGATGAACTTTGAGCCGTGGAATCGTATGGCCAGAAAGGCTTAACAGAAAAGCCAAATAAGAGTTCCCTAAGGTGAAATAAAATCAAAAGAAAATATTAGCTAATGTAGAGACTGAATGAGATAGATGAGTCACTCAAAACCACAACAACCACAGGCTTCAGGCAAATGAGAGATGTGTAATAATCTCATTTTGCAGAAGTAAAAATGTTGCAGTGCAATTACATAAAAAGATATATGGAGAAAGATGCGCACACACACTGATGCACACATTTGAACCTACTCATCAACTTGAACTTTATGACAGTTTCTCATTCTAATAATGTAAAATTATGAAACCAGAAGACAGTTTAAAAACAAAAATAAAAAAAGAAAGAAAAACTGTGATTTCTGTTTAAGAATCATGTACAACTTATACAATCAAAACTGCATAAAAGATATCCCCACCGAAGAATATTTATTTATTTACTCCAGGATGGATTTTGTAAACCTGGAAGACCAAATTGGGCATAGAGCATCTACAATGAAAATCCAGGGAGAAATAACAAATATCTATAAATAATTAAACACAGAAAGATGTTGTCGACAAAGCACACAGGGATAATGCCTTGACTGGAGCCCAGATGGCACAGAATGGTACAGAAGGAGATGGTCAGAGATGGTGAAGATAGGCGACATCTTACCCTGAGGAGAGCAAAGCAGCTTAACCTGCTGTGTGAGAAAAACCTAGAGGAAAAGCCTAACAGGTTGAGATGTGCTTACCCCACTAATCTGCATGTCAGCACAGTAATGCAGAATCATCTTATGTATGCAAAGCAAGGCAGATCATTAATGCAGTATTAGGAAGAGTTCGCAGCACTACACTGCCAAGGAATCTGAAGATGAGCCCATGCAATTCTAATTGGATGATAGCCTCCCACAATATTTCACACCAAGCAAAACAAATGAGCTGACTGGTTCTCAGAAAAGTTGATGGTTAGCAGACAAAAGGAAGAAAATTATCTAAGAAAAACATATATACAAATATATATATATGCGTGTGTGTGTGTGTGTTGCGCGCACACACACACACACACACACACACACACACACACACACACACACACACACTTATATAGTTCTCTTATCTTTCGTCAGACTTAACACACTCCAGCTATGTGTATACATATTTTTCTCTCAGCAGTACTGCTGTGTCAGTCAAAATGGAAATACTAAACATTTTACTAATGCCGTCTTCAAAATCAATGCAACATTATATTTTCCATGGATAAGTGATGTCTGTATAAAGTCATGCATTAATTTCTGTTTCTAAATATACCTGATAACTGACTTATCCATTTTATTAATTTTCATAGGCTGTCAATTCTCCTTCCTGACTGCAGAAGTGATTTTGTGTGTGTGTGTGTGTGTGTGTGTGTGTGTGTGTGTGTGTGTGTGTGTGTGTGTGTGTGTGTGTGTGTGTCTGTTTGCACTGGCTTTTCTGTATATATGTATACATTTACACACACGCATACAATGGATATAAAAAGTTTCATAAGTGTGCACACTCAAACTAATACTTTGTTGAAGCACCTTTTGATTTAATTACAGCATTCAGTCTTCTTGGGTACACACCTGCCATCAATAAAAGAGACTCTGATTAACCCCAAATAAAGTTCAGCTGTCCTAGTAGGATTTTCCTGACATTTACTCAGTTGCCTGCTACAGCAAAAGCCATGGTTTGCAGAGAGTTTACAAAGCATCAAAGGAATCTCACTATTGAAAGGTATCAGTCAGGAGAACGGTACAAAAAAAATTTCACAGCACTGGATATACCATGGAACACAGTGAAGACAGTCATCAAGAAGTGGAGAAAACATGGGACAACAGTGACATTACAAAGAACTGGATGCCCCTCCAAAACGGATGAAAAGACAAGATAAAAACTGGTCAGGGAGGCTACCAAGAGACCTACAGCAACACTGAAGAAGCTGCAGGAATTTCTTGCAAGTACTAGTTATGTACTACATGTGACAACAATCTCCCATATTCTCCATATGTCTGGGCTATCGGGTAGGGTTGTAAGATGAAAGCCTTTTCTTACACAGAAAAACATCCAGGCCCGGCTAAAATTTGCAAAACAATACATCAAGTCTCCCACAAGCATGTGGGAAAATGTGTTATGGTCTGATGAGACCAAGGCTGAACATTTTAGCCACAATTCCAAAAGGTATGCGTGGAGCAAAAACAACACTTCTCATCACCAAAATATCACTATCCCCACAGTGAAGCATGGTGGTGGCAGTATCATGCTTTGGAGTTGCTTTTCTTCAGCTGGAACTGGGGCTTTAGTCAAGGTGGAGGGAATTATGAACAGTTCCAAATACCAGTCACTTTTGGTCCAAAACCTTCAGGCATCTGCTAGAAAGCTGAAGATGAAGAGGAATTCCACCTTTCAAAACGACAATGACCCCAAACATACATTGAAATCAACAAAAGAATGGCTTCACCAGAAGAAAATTAAAGTTTGGAATGGCCCAGCCAGAGCCCAGACCAAAATTCAATAGAAAATCTGTGGGTGACCTGAAAAGGGCTGAGCACAAGAGATGCCCTCAGAATCTGACAGAACTGAAGTGCTTTTGCAAGGAAGAGTGGGCAAATATTGCCAAGTCAAGATGTGCCATGTTGACAGACTCCTACCCAAGAAAACTGAATAGTGTAATAAAATCAAAAGGTGCTTCAACAAAGTATTAGTTTAAGGGTGTGCACACTTATGCAATTGGCTTATTGTACGTTTTTTATTTTTTATATTTGTCCCCCTAACAGATTTGTTTTTCAATCGAATTACAGATTATAGGTCACATTAAAGGTGGAAAAAGTTTTGGAATGATTTATTGTGGTCTCATTTTTTTATATCATAAAAACCTGGCAGTTTAACAGGGGTGTGTACATTTTTTATATTCATTGTATGCTAAATCAAGTTCAATGTTAACACGAGTAATGTGGATAAACTTTGGGATGGATGAGGACACCTTTACAAAGAGTTCATTAAATGTACTTGCAATTACCTGATCGAGTGTATATAGCAGTGGGCAGATCTGTGACTGCAGACATTAGGAGAACATGCAAAACTGCACAGCATCAGTGACTGGAAGTACAGACTGAACTCAAGACTCTAGACACATGAGGCAGAAATAACTAATAAGTTACAGTGCAGGCCATCTGGAAAAAAAAACATGCTGTTTATGTACTTATTGGCCAACTTGACATGAGTGGTTGGCTGGAACTGCACTGCATAGCAGCAGGCAGTACTTTATTTCTATAGAGGTCACAGTGTTCTGCTCATGTTGTATGTCCAGATTACTACTACCTTGTCATGTACTACTGTATCAAATCACTTATGCACTGGCACATGATGTGTGCCTCTGCATAGTACCCAACTGCTCTGTAATACAGCTGGGGTGGAAGGCTTTATGCATGGTCTGCATACTGGAACGAAACGATCACAGTATGATTCCTCGTACTAGCGGATGTATGACTTGTCCAGCAGCCACAAGAGATATGTACATCTGTCACTTGAAGTAGCTATGGATGCTACATGATTACACATATTTTGTTTCTAGCCTCACTAGTACTACTAGTAGTGAAAAAAACTACAGGGATAAAAAAGTACTTCTAAAGTTGTGTCTACACCTGTACAGACTTCATCTGTGTTTTATCTTTGTGTAGGCACTAATTTTCACAGGATGTTCCTGCCACCTTTGCTTGGCCTATTTACAGCTGACAGTGTTTCCAGACCAACTTTGTGACATGCCTAGGAACAGTGGAATTCCTACACATCACAGGAGCCAGAGGTGCTGCCTGTATCGTACCAACAATGTTGTTCTTCCTGTGGGGCAGAGAGTGGAAGAGATATGGTTGCCCAGGGTGCAGGATGACACAGTAGCTGCACTCCTGCAGACTGTTGGGTCACCCTGCATTGGCTGCTGACTTCCTGGATGACAAAGGATTATGCTATATTGTTTGATATCATGCTGGATGTTCCAAAAATGTTCCATAACACACTGGCGGGCACAGTACAAATAAAGAACACTAGCACGAATGTTGAAAGGATACTTATGACTATACAGTGATGACATCTTCTGGCAGACAGACCTTAATCACAACCTAGGCATAGGAAAAGCGAAGTCACAAAAAGCAGAAACAAGAAAAAGCACACACACCAAGATAGCACACCTCTTTCCCCCATTTTCTGCTAAGCATGTTCTGTTTTGGAGCACTGCTTTGTGTATCCTCTACATATATTCTGTGTCATCTGTTCTACCCTAATACCCTGTTTTATTGCCTCCCTTCACATCTTTACTGTATCCTTTAAAATACAAAATGGTACTGGGAAACATTTATAGTTTTCATCTCGAGTGAGTGTTCTGCTCTCCTCCTAAAGTTTTGTGTTCATCCTGCTTGCGTCTATCAACTGCTACTACCTCCTTCCATTCTGTCCTCTAATCAAGTTAGCACTCTTCTCTACCCAAGGTGTGTATAGCCCCAACTTCAAGTTACTATCTTATCACTTCCACAGCAGCACAAACAAAAATCCAAAAATCCAAAAGAAGTTGTCAGGCTCACCAACAGCAGCAAATTTATTGTAGAACAGTAAAACAAACAGATATTCCCAGTTAGCATTTTTGTCTCACTTCTATTAACTCTGAGACGACTTCTGACTTATCATTTCTGGGCACACACAACACTTTACTAACTAAAAAAAAAATCACATGATCCAAACTGTCAGATGGCTATTGTAACAACTTTTTTTTTTTTTTATAAAAACATATACACTTTTCATACCTAAACATTTGTATCAATAAATTAGTGTTTAAGCCTCTTCCTTTTTAAATACATTACAAATTCCTCTCTGTTATTGAGACCTGGTGGAAAGCAGGCATTAACCCCGACTTGCCAACAATATTCTAGCCAGCTTAGCTCTTCCTCAATATTTACTATATTAAGACTGTTAGAAAGTGCTTCCAAAACTATAAATTTAAACTCAACCTTACATTTATTCATCTTATAGTGTTTGCTCAATGCATTCTTTTCATTCCCAGTTGGAACAACATACTTATGCTCATATATCCTTCTATATAACTCACAAGTAGTTCTTCCAACATAAAAGGATTTACATTCTAACTGGGAATATCTGTTTGTTTTACTGTTCTACAATAAATTTGCTGTTGTTCATCTGGAGCCTGACAACTTCTTTTGGATTCAAGTTACTATCTTGTTGACCTTCAGGCATGTTTACTAAGGTCACCTTATTGTTTCTGTGCTTTAGTTTTCTGTTGAATGCATTTCCAGGCACACGTTCTACATGTACGCTACCCTTATGTTTAGCCCCTTGCCATCAGGCCAGTGCATACCCCATGCTGTGAAACAATGTACAATAAAAGACTGCCTCCTGCACTCTTGCATTCTGTGTACTCCATTTCAGCTGCGCTGTACGTGTTTATCTACACTTATCAGCGAGTACTGATACAGGCTACTCCTTGAAAATGCTGTGAGCATTCTGACTCAGGTATGTATCAGTAATGTGCCCAGTATTGTTGCCACAGTGCAATATGGACTCCAGAAGGACATACATCATTGTCATGCCTCATATTTACTGAAATTCACACTTCTATCACTTTGATGCCCATCCTCTTTACCCTATCTACACATAAACGTGTTATGTTGGCCAGTACCAGGGTAAATCATCCAGGTTTTAATCTGAAAGATGCTAGGATGTCACTTTGTTTAACCTGGAGGGGAAGTCTGCTCCAGAGGTGGGGCAGGTGTTGAGTAATAACTTTACCTCTCCAATACATTTTATGTACTGATGGGGATCCTGGTAGCAGTCTCCCATCACCTCCAAAGTCCTGACTAAGACACTTAGTCCTGGATATTGCCAAGCTACTAGATTATAGCGCTCTAGCAAACTCCTAGTCCTCCCCCTTTTCTATTGTATGTTATACACATCTACATCCATATACCACTATAACTGGCTTATTTATAAACCCATAAAATTCTATGACTGGCTTATATCCTTGAAAAATACAAGTGAGTATTTCCCTTACATAGCTCACTGATTGTTTTTTTTTCTCTTTGGAGGAATCCTCCATACCTGTTGTTCTCGGTACTGCCCTGCTCCATTCGCCCTCGCTAACGCTTGGGCTCACTTCACTCCCCTACCCTGCCCACATTTCCCACTCGCCCCCACTACCTCTAGATTTATACCTAACCACCTATTCTAGCCTACCTGTCCTACACCTATCACACACTACATAATACCCCATTATCATCCAATACCCTACATCACCCCACCCACATACTTCCTCCCACAAAAATGACACCCTCCCCCCATTATCACAGGCCAACCACCACCTTTACATGCATTCTAACCATTCTCCTTATGCTAATATCAGCAAACTACCTTACCTCCTATCATACCATACTCAATACTACCTTTACAGCTCTGAAAAAACATACTTCTACTCACACCCCTCCTACTAAGCATTACAGCTTGCACATACCCCAAGTATATATCACCATATCTCTCTTCCACCCATCTCAGTGAAACTCCTCCCAACCTCTCCCAAATCTCTTACCACAAATAGATACATAATCATCCTAACTAAACTCATCAATCTCTTACACCATAATTTATACCATCAACTAATCCTAGCCAGTGAAATACACCCCAACCCAGGATCAAGCCCTAGTGTCAACTTCACATCTATCCCAAGTCTCACACTCAACCAAATCCCCATGTCTAGACCAAATAATAGCCTCTTACTACTAAGCTTAAATATCTGTAGCACCAATAACAAAGTACACCTACTCCATGCTCTACTATCCACCTACTTCCCCAATATACTATCACTAACTGAAACCTGGCTAAAACCTGCTACACCCGACAACGAGTTCCTCCCAACAGGATACAATGTACTAAGTCATGATAGACTATCCAAAAAGGGGGAAGGGTTATCATTAATTTACAAAAACAACCTACCAATTGTCACTATTGACCCTCACATCCCCAACATCAATAATTCTGAACTTCTTCTAGCCAAACTCAAACTTAGTGACAAAAAAATCAATCAATATTATCACCTGCTATATACCACCAGGTAACAATACTCCCTCCCTAGAGGCCCTCCTACACTGGGTAAATCATAACCTACCCCAAGAAACCATCACCCTAGGTGACTTCAATATTGACTGGAACACATGCTCAACTACTAACTCCACCACCCATGTTAATCTCTACAACTATTCCCAAGTCATTCAATCTAGCACTAGGCTAGGTAACACTAAAACCAAAGATAGTCTCCTAGATTGGATCTTGATAAATAAAAACAATACTCCATACAATGCAAGAGTCCTTCCAAACACCCTTAGCGACCACCAACCCACCTTCATACTAAAATATAAAACCCAAACCATCTCTAGCCCCCTACTACAAATCACCTGGAACAAAAGAAAACTTCAACACAAACAACTTCAAACTTGAGCTAAAACACCATAACTGGAACATAATAAATGTACTACCCCTAGAAGAAGCAGTATATCAATTAAATAACACTTTCCTCAAAATCTTAAATGATCACGCCCAGCTCGTACCACAAAACTCAAAATGAAAATAGCCCCCTAGATCACCAACAAAACTAAAATTAAACAGCACATAGGAACTGAGCTTGGCATGTATGGAGAGCCACTAAAACGCAATCAACCAGGGAACAATTCCAAAAACTTAGAAATGAAATAAAGAAAAATATTTTCCTGGATAAAAATTATTATTTCATACACCTGCAAAACAGTCATCAAAACAACCCCAAAACGTTCTGGGCAGGAATAAACTACTCCACCCTGGCAAACCCTCCACCCCATCTCCAACCTCCACAACCAAATCCACAGATAGACCAGATGTATTCAACAAATACTTTATAGAAACATCTCCAGACTAGTTCATAACCAACCCATTATTACCACCCCCTAGTTCCCCAAACCTGTAGTCAAACCCAAAACAACCTTCTAATTCCAGCCCATTCACACCAACTATATCAAAAGACTACTAACCAAATCTAAACCTACAACCCTAGAAGATGATGGCATCCCTGCAGAATACCTTCAGTTGGCAGCCAATGAACTTGTCTACCCAATCTCTATCCTCCTTAACAGATATATATCTGAAGATACCATCCCACCAATTTGGAAAATCTCCAACATCATCCCTCTACACAAAGGTGGCACATCCACTGACCTAACTACTACCCAATCGCAATCCTATCCCCACTAGCAAAAATACTTGAAAAATGTATTCATCAGCAACTTATGCCATACCTGCTTAATAACCAACTTCTCTTTCCCACCCAATATGGATTCTGCTCCGCCCACAGTACTACCACAGCCCTACTCCCTTTCACTAACCACATCAACCAAAACAGACACTTAGGTAAACTAACATCTGCCATTTTCTTGGACCTATCAAAAGCCTTTGATATCGTCAACCATCCTAAACTACTTCACTCCCTCACTGTACTGGGTCGTAGTAAACATGCACTAGCCTTGTTTCAGAACTACTTACAAGGTAGGCAAGAAGCAGTGCGATGGGACAATAACCTATCCTCACTGCTACCCATTACTACAGGAGTCTCACAAGGGTCCATTCTACTCTCCATTTTCAATAATAATCTCCACAGCATCTGCCAAGATGCAAATGGTTTACAATATGCAGATGACTCAACAGTAATCTGCTCAGCAAATGATCCCTACGAACTCCTCGCTATCACCCAAAAAGCCTTCCAATTTATCGAAGCCTGTTTTTTTAACAAAAAGACCAAACTCTTGCTATTCAAACCAAACAAATCCACCACAATGTCCAACTGCTTTAAAATTGTGTCCAGAGATGGGACTATCATCTCTCCAGACACTCATACTAATTTGCTAGGAGTGACCACTGACAACAACCTCAAATTAGATCTACATATAAATCAAACCATAAAAAACAACCACAAAAAACTGGGCAGTCTTTACAAAAATAAAGTATTTCTAACAACCCGCCAGAATAACCATAGCTCAAACTCACCTCATCTCCACTCTACTCTGTGCCACATCTACCTTCACCAACCTACCCAAAACTGAAATTGCCAAGCTCAATGTCTGTTACAATCAAATAGCCAAATTTGCCACCAGTGCCCCCTATCAAGCCCACCACTGTCACTCACTAAAGCAACTTAAGTGGCGTGAGTTCCCTAATCTGCTATCATCCCATCAACTTTCTTTTGCCCATAAACTCCTAGTACTTCCAGACAAAACCCCAGCACTGTCCAACCTGCTAAAATTACAAATCAATCCCAGACAACTTTGCTCTAGTGACAAAAGACTAATCAAAATGACCAAAAGCAATAGCATGACAGGTGACTCCCTCTTCCATAACCACATTGGCAAAATGTGGAACTCCTTACCTTCTTCTATTACCTCAACCGACTCAAATGTTACATTCAAAAAGCGACTCAAAGAACACCTAAACCTCTCATGTATATGCTCCTGCTCCCCTCCTGGCTGACCTCCCTCACTCATCCCCTCCCCACTCCCTGCTCCCTGTCACTTCCTCCCATTATTAGGAATAGTAACTCCTACCTATGGTGTTTTCACCTCCTAATATCTTCCCAGAATGTCCACAAATATTCACATTCCATCTCAGAACTCTGTTAATAGTCACCCACTGAACCTTATCATCTCACTTAACCTCCCCTTGCTTAGGTTTGTCTCACACAATGAGATAACTGGAACTAATGTACTTTCTATGAATTTTTTATTTTATTTTTTTTTTACTTCATAACTATGTAACCTTTTTTAAATCTTGTGTTTATTAACGTTATTTGCATGCTATGTTGTTTGATGTATGGGGCTTTTCTCCCCGGGTCTCCACTGAAAATGGACATATATCCAGTCAGACTCTCCCGGTCAACAAATGTAATATAAATAAATAAATAATAAAATAAAAAATAGTTCTAGTATATGTGGAGCTATTTGACTTGTGAAGTACAGAATATAAAGGAAGATGGGGTCCCTCAAGCAGAATGCAAGGCACAGGTCATACTGCAAGAACCTATAACAAACTGAGTAAAGAGTTAGCACTTCAAACCTTTCCTGGAGGCTCGAGACATTAGGACAACAATTGTCTTGGTTAGAAATCTCTTGGGCCTTTCTAGTTGCTTAATAAATCTACTAAGGTACATCTTCCACAGAACACTGTATTCAATAATAAGGAATAAGGGCTGCATACAGCGAGATAATGGTATCTTTTGAACTGGATGTTATGCCTTTAGATATTAGTTGTGCTAAACATATGGATTTTCTGACTAGTGTTGCTATGTGGAAGGAAAGTGAATTACTGACCCAGAATCCAGGATCCCTGGCTACATTCTCATGTTGGAGTGAGATACTGGCTATACTGTATGTTACGGAAAAGAAATGTTTACTAAATACAATACTACTAAATTTTTTTCAAATGTAATTTCAACTTTTTTTTCATATAACTCTTGTTTATGATGGTTAGTTCCTGCTACAATGAATGAGCATTAGGGGGAGATTTGACTATGCAGTCCAGTTTGTAGTCATCTACAAACTTAGTTAACCAAAGGTGCTGATCCACAGTTCGAAGATCAAAGTAGATACTGAAAAGAAGGGGTCCCACTACTGAACCCTGGGGCACACCGATAGTTACCACTACACTTTCCAAAAGGCGTTTGCCACCTTAACTATGTGGGTTCTCTTTTTCAGTTAGTTGGCTATCAAAACAACCATGTGTGAATCAGCTTTTAACACACTTACCTTATTAACAATGCTAGCATGGGGTATAGAGCTAAATGATTTGGCCAGATCCAAATAAGCTGTGTGAACAATGACTGCTGTCTACAGCCTGTGCAATTCTCTTAAAGAATTTAACTAAACAAAGCCAAACTGATGTGAGTCTAGCTGTACAAGATTCCTAATATCACAGTCTATGAGGTCTGATGTGAGACTTTCTATGGCTTTGCAAATCATACTAGTCAGACTAATGGGTCTGAAGCTTCTAGAGAACGTGGTAGGGCTGTCCTTTTGAAGGGGCACCACCACTGCAGTCTGCTCATCTTTGGGCACAAATCTTGCAAGTATACTCAGACTGAACAACTTAAGGAGGGTTTCACAAGGGCACACTGACACTAAATAGGCTTCCAGGTAAAATGCTAAGCCTTGAACAGAATTTTTGATCTTAAGAGACCAACTTCAGTGAATGTTCCCTTGTGATATTAGAAAGTGTAAAGGATTTGGGAATTTGAGGATCTAAGATAGTTGCTTCAGAAGTAAAGTTTGCACTAAATCTGTCTGATAGTATATCTACAATGTCTACTGGGATACTGGATAAATTCAGAACACTGCTGGGTGTTATATCTTAGTTTCCTAATGTAAATAAAGAAGGACTTTTAATTATCCTAGGCTTCATAATCTCATTTAAATTTGTTTACCTTATTAGCGCTGATAGTAGCTTTAAGTTTCTTACTTATATTCTTGATGAAATCTTTAATATGAAGAAATTAAAATCTCTTCTATGAGATAAGAAGTTTTTTTTTTATAGAGTTGGTACATCTGGCTCTAGCAGGGATGGTGAGGAGTAGGCCCTCATCTACGTAGAAACATGACTCCTTCGCATATACAGCAGCTGTGCTGGTGCTGGGTTTGGTGATGTTACAAATGAATTTGAATAGCTCATTACAGAGCTTGAGGAGATCTGTCCATATGAAATTCTCAAATTCAGAATTACTGACTTTGTGGGTTTTAGAGATTTAAAAGAAAGGATTACAAGTTTATGATAAGACTTAACCAGGTAACTAGATGGCTGGTTTATGTAGTGGCTATATTAGTTAAGATTAGATCAATAATGTAATGTCCTATAGCTGGTTTAACTATTTATTCCAGGGAATTACTACTTATTAAATCTAAGAACCTCTGAACATACCTGACTTTGAAGGTAGGTGTTCCAGTTTACTGATGGTTACTGAAATCTCCCATTATAAAAACTTGGTATTAGTTAGCTTTTCAACTACATTTAGGAACATTATGAAATCTTCAGGGGACATGGTGGATGTCTGGTAACAGACTATAATTTGATAGTTTCTCTTCTTCAGGGAACATTGAAGTTCAATGAGTTCAGTTTGTGGATGCCTGGGAATCTGTCTAGAGGTGACGTGGTCCTTGACAAATATGGAAATATGACCACAGTTTACACCAGACCTGAATGCATGGTAAGTGCAAAATCCAGGTATGATGACAGTGCTATCTTTACACTGACACCGTTTATCTGCTCAAGTTGTATGAAAGGCTCAAGATCAGCCAACATGTTATTAAAACGTATGGCATGAGAAGAGCCACCTTGATATAGTCTCATTTAGGGCTGGAAATGGCTGCATTGCTGCCTGCTACACTGGGATGTCCAAATGACAGACGCTGCCTGAAAAAGGCAGTATGGGAACAGCAAGGTGTGTAATCAGTATATAAAAGCCATGGAAGGACAGTGGCAGGCCATTCTTGGTGAATTAAGTTGGATCATTTCATCCTAGGCTGACAGATACTGGACTCCTCTAGAATTACATCAACTAGTAAGCTAATTGCTGAAGCATATAATCTTTTATTGTATACATAGGCATTATTCTGGGAGAATAAATGATCTGATTCAGCATCTTGGCTACACTGGACACTTGCATGATGAGATCCAACATATCTGTCTGCATGTCACTCAGGATTGTATACCTCAAGTTATTCATACCGTCATGGACTAACACTAAATCATAATATTGGTCCGATTAGAGAGATTTTAGAGCCCTTGCACTGACATGGATCCTGGTACCAGAAAAACAACTAACTGTAAACGTGTCTTTGTCAAGCCTTGTGAAAGTGGAGTCAGTGTGCCTGACAAGAGTCACTAATTAATAAGACATTACTCTTTTCACTCATGGAATGTAAAGTATAGACAGTATGCAGTCTACTTCCTGGTGACTCCTAGTAACTGTTTACTGTGTGTGACCCTTGTGCTGATGTGGTACTGAATATCTGATGAGACCTAGACTTCTTAATATTAAGAGGCTTCAGTAGTGACATTTTTACAGTCTCAGTACATGTCAGTTTAGTGTGGTTGTGATGATGTGTGGGTGGTAGTGTGTCTGATACTTACAGGCCATCTTATTGAGGAGGGGGATGCCTAAAAAGATTGCAATGATATTTGCATCCCTCACAGATTGAATTATTTGTATGAAGTAGAAGTTCACACTTTGAGTGCATATGGTAGTTCCTTCACTGCATGAGACTACCAAGGGCTATTAGACTGACAACAGGAGGAGGACAAGCAAGCAGGTTTACTTTCCATTTTGTCCTTATGGGTCTTGGATTTGGTTTTGGTGTAAGTGCTCCAAATACACACAGACACAGACACAGACACACACACAGACACACACAGACACACACACACACACACACACACACACACACACACACACACACACACACACACACACACACACACACACACACACACTTTGTGAGGGCAATAAAGCTGGTTTTAAGGAATCTATACTCAACTAATAGTAATGCAATAATACTGACAGGGGCAGCATGCAACTAACAGCTGCCCAGTGCACATGTACTCAACTTATAACAATGGAGCAATCAAATACTTTAGTAGCAACTGATAGCAGCTTTACACAACTGTGCACAACTTTAAGAAATGCAGCTACATTAAAATGCTCAACAAGTAAAATAACCAATGGACAAACACCAAGCAATGTTGTTCAGTCACTCTTAGGATGACTACGGAAAAGCACTAACCAGTTTGTATTCAGTATCACCCTTCAATAAACTAGCTAAATCTGCAGTTTCAGTGCCTCTGTCTTTTATGATTTGAAGGCATGTACAAAGTAGATGATATTTTCCTACAAAAGCAGCTCTAGTAGAAGAATGCCACAAATTTTTGTGTGCTACTTCAGCTATACTTCTGTAAGGATATGAGCCTCTAGTACATGTTCTGTAAAATATTCAGTGGCAGAGATGCATGTTCAGCAAACAGAATGAGCCACCACAATCACTAGCAGAAGATGCAGTGAGCAGGAAGTCTCCTGACAATGATATGGCATCCATACAGGCAGCGAAAAACCTACATGAAAATAACAGCTGATGGAGACAATGTTAACAAGATGTACAGTAAATTCTCAGTTAACAGGAACCCATGGGGATTGGTAGATGCCAGATAACTGTAGTTTCTGGCTGCTTGAGAGTTACTATTAAAAATAGGTCTGACTAATACTGTACCCTATACTATTTGTTTGGTTTGACTTGTTCTCAGGCTGGGGACAGACATACTTTATTCCTATCTTCCTTTTTAAAACTCTAAAAGTCTAAAAATGTAAGGTATGTTTCTGTGGGGAGAAAATAGAAAGTGCAACGCATGAAAATTGTACTGTATTTCTTTGAAATTTTTTGCTGGTTGCTTGAGAGTGCCAGTTGTTTGAGTTATGGTTAACTGACAGTTTACTGTACTACTGAAAACAGAGAAGCAACACAACATGGTAGAGCACAACTGGTTTTCTGTGTGAAAATACATTAGTTCTTTTCCACCGGATCATAGAAGCCAAGACCCAACAGTAAATAATAGTTATGCAGTCAGAGTTGTTTTAGCTAACAACTAATTCACAAATATTTTAGTTCACTACTGTGTAAATCATTTGTACTTGGGTACAGTATGATACAAGCAGAACTGTCAGACTTCTGTTCCTGGACTACTAGAATTGCACTTCCATCCGCCACACACACACACACACACACACACACACACACACACACACAAACACTTGCTCAATTCATGAACTTTGTGCAACTGAAACCAAAGAATGAGTAAGCAAAGAAAATGAACATGCATATGTCATGCTGGTCATGGTATCTCTCAACAATGCATTATACTGAAATATCTGACATACGGAAACTTGGAAAACTGAACTTCAATAAAGGGACTCATAAATAAGACAAAAGAAAGGGTTCGGCCAAGCAAATTAAAAACAGCAGGAAATGCAGTAAAAGCCAGGGATGAATTTCAAATAAAATACCTGTATTAAATAACAGAACAGAATGGGCTGAATAGGTGGCATGATATTCATGTTTAAAATTGTGTAATGTAACTACAATGGACATGTGTGTGTTGTCGCCAGCTAAAAACAAAGTAAAACAATGGCGGAAATGATCAGAATCATGCTAGTGTAACTTCTTAAAGAATATGGGGAAAATAAAAGAACTCCCTTAGAAAGAATTGCTCAGCATGAAAGTTTAGACAGCTAAATATATAGGTGAAAGACAAAATTTACGAGACTGGGGAACACAGCTCTCAACCTCTTAACACAAAAATTTATAAAAAAAAACAAAAATAATAGGGAAAACAAAGCCCCCAAAATAGAGACAAATTTTAAATACTGCTCTTATAAACTTAGAAAGTTGCTAGAATAAAAGGTATTGTGTTATCATGTATTTTCTAAAGGATATGAAATCTGAAACTCAAATGCCTATCATTATTTAATGAATTCAATCCTCCCTGAATGGCCCCAAAAGTCCAGAAAATCACAAATTTTATGAGGAACAGACCAAAAATATAAGGCAAACATCTGGACAATCTGCAAAAATCTGTACAGTTGAGAGGTATGCTGGAGTACAAGGAGCAGAACAGCAAAGTGCTGATTGACTAGGCAATATGTTCAACAGGTGCTAGCAAATTACTCAGTGGATGAAAATCCTGGGGTATATATACTTGAAAATCAAAAATATGGCACCTACTAAGTATGTTTTTACACCAAGCTATAGAAACCACAGGACTCATTATACAAATTCTGCAGTGTGTGTGATGGATATAGTCCCTCTATGTGGGTGTCCATCAAGAAAACAGAGAAAGAAAAAAAAGGTTTTGCAAATTTTGGATATAGTACAGTTACGCATTCCCATACTATGTAACTGCACTAACCTATTTCCTGCAACTAACCTTTCTAATAACTCCTGCTTGTTCTTGAATCTTGAAGTCATACACAATGGAACACTATGATATAATAGCCCACATAAAAATCCTGCTTCTTAACCAGCAAGCTTTTACTATGATATTTTACTTATAGTGCATCTATGATGAATTATGTAAAATTCTGTACAACAGTCTGGGAAAAGCATGAGTTTTTTTTTTTAATTATCATTTACCCTCCATGCTGACAGTCATATACAAAGGACTCACTGTTAGAGACCAATAAATGGTCCATAACTCCAGATTAATCACAGAAGATAAACTATATATATTCCACATGTAACCTTCCACTCACAGATAAGGGTTCAAAGGAATTGCTTACAGAAACATTCATTGCATTTTATGCAACTAGAAAATGTGTGTCTGCAGTAACCTCACAGCTGAGAGATCACTAAGGATACAATCAGACAGCCTTGAATGTGAAAATGTCTGGATGACACAGCACACACAGGATCAGGGCCACAACTTTGGAGCACATTACTGTGAATGCCCACCACACAGAAAGAAAAACGAGGGAAGCAGATCTGCAGAAGATAGGAAATAAAAGAATTTGTTTTGTACATGGCAAAGATTTCCAAAGTTGCTTAAAGTGATTGAGGGGGGGGGGGGGGCATCTCCCTTCTCTTTGCAGAGATCACTGCTGTTCAGCCATAGTTTCAATAAAATATTTGGAACCCATCTTTTTGTAAGAGCTGACCTTCAGCATATCCACTGCTTGCACACAGAAGGTAAAATAAACAGTTAGCATTGAAAAAAAATATTTATTAACAGGGCAGTGCACAGTTCAGGGACACAGATGCAGGGCAGCTAATATGAAATAGTATGCATCAAAGATATGCATGTTTTTATTTATTTTAATTCATTTCATGTTTTAGTGTATTAGTTAAGGTAAGCCTGGTGCTTCTGGGTAATGGACAGAGATTAAGAGCAAAGCACAGATATGTATCGTGTATGGCACTAAAAGATAGGCAAGAGGAATTGATCAACAGAAAGTTTGAAAGGTTTGCTCATACCAGAAAACCATCATAACTGTGGCTCAATATCTGAGCACAAAATTGCTTTAACATCCTACTGGTATAGATGAAACTGTCTCATTTATTTAAATCCTTGAACTCTATATTGTAGTTCACGAGGAGCTCAATGGAGAGCAATTGTAATCAATCATAAATCATATCTATTTATTAGTACTCCATTTTGAGCCAGAATGCATGTATCTGTTTCAGCTTTGCACATGGACATAATAGGAAATGTTTCATTCCTGTGGATCAAACAAAATTTCAGGGATCAGAACTGAAAAATTCTTACTTGGAAAAGTAGTTCTCTGCATGTAAGACCAAACATGGTCTGTGTCAAAATATATGCAAAATCTTGGTGGCCAGCTTAGTTGTGTTGATGAATACATTTCAGAAGTTTGCATGCCTCAGGAAGTTGGGCTCCATTTTGTATAAACCTTGTACTTAGTGAAAGACTGCCCTTTCCTGTGGTGTACAGGGATAAGGCCACTAATATGACCCAAGCAGACAACCAGAGTCTGAGTTGTGGCTCAGTTGCTGACAGAGCTGGGTAATGCAGGATGGGAGTCTGTGACTAATGCTGGCTTTCCATCCTGGAGTACTTTTTTGGGGGTGGGGGCCATTCAACCTGCTACTGCAGTGATCCTTAGGAAAGCTTTGGGGAGACATTCGCAAGTGACCACAACAAGCAGTTTAACTACATTAACCCAGGCATGTAGGATCACTGTTGCACTGAAGATTGTGCAGACATTATGATATTGAAGTGGCTGAAAAACACTGGAAGCATGAGCGACAAGCATCATAGAAAATGATGACATGTACATCACATGGGATCATCCATTGACAACAGTTCAAAAAATAGATGCTAGAAAACTGGATATAGTGGTCCAAGAAAAGAAGACAAAAGTAGCACTGACCATTGAAATCACCGCAACCAATGACTACAGTGTCCTGCATACTGAGAGACACAAAGTCATAAAATATCAATATGAGCAAGCAGAAATGAGAGCAATGTGGAAGATAGATACCCAGATAGTTTCAAAAGTAGTAGTAGGAGCAACAGGTGTTATAAAAAAAAAAAAGAGTCTACAATCATATTTAGATATGCTACCAATACATGTAACGATGTGCAAATTGCAGGAGGAGTCACTACTGGGCACATTACGGGTGCTGTGAAGAGCACTTTTGGCTGACATCAAAGAGCGAAACAATATTAATTTCATGAATTTTACTCGTATTTTGACTTGGGAATGGGGTCAATTCCTGTCATGGTACTAGAAACTCAAAAGATTTGGAGAAATTAAAACGGGAGAGATCATATGCATACATTCACTGCATTCCTAGTAAAGTAGTGCCTTAAAGTATATGTGTGTGTGTGTATGTGTGTGTGGGGGTGCAGTTAAAAAAAAGCGATAACTAAAAGATATAGTATAACATACAACAGTTGCTTTAAAAAGTATTTTCAAATACTGCAGAAGTACAGAATTTAAGCTATCAGTCTAAACTAAAAAAAAGTCTATTTATAAGTGCGACACCTTCACAGGGGTAGCAATATGTTTTGAATTGCTAATGCATTTATATTTCTAAAAGGATGTAACTTACACCTCTCAATATAGACAAAGCTTAAAGCAATGGGGGGGTGATAAGGACTAAAAACAGGGACAGATTTTAAATACTGATCTTATAAACTTAGAAAGTTGTTAAAATAACAGTACAGTAGAGTCTCGATTATCTGAATGTTAATTATCCAAAATGTCAATTATCTGAACACAACCTTCCAAAGTTTTTGGGTAGGAAAAATCATAAAGTGTGAATATGTAAACGCCATATGTATTCACTTGTGCGTGTTTTTTGAGCTTGTAGCCCGCTCGTGAGTGAAAAATATTCTTTACTTTCACTGGAATTGTTGAATGATTGAAAAGTGTACTCCCTGCGTGCAGAAAAACAAGATTTTAGACATTTTTTTTATCCAGTTGAATGTATGTTTGATTCTCTGAACAGTTTGATTATCCAAACTACCCTAGGTCCCAATTCGTTCAGATAACCGACTCTCCACTGTATTTGTGTCAACATGCATTGTCGGAAGGATATGTCTGAATCTCAAATGTATGTCATTATTTAGTGATGTAAATCCTCATTGATTTGCCAGAAAACTACAAATTTAATGCAGAACAGATCAATATGTTTTTTTTGTTCTTCTTTCGGCTTTTCCCGGTTAGGGGTCACCACAGCAGAACTCCTGTCCGCTAATGATTGGCAGTAGATTTTTACGGTGCCGAGGTGCCAGCTCGATGCCCAACCTTCAACGAAGGCACACCCATTCACGCATGTCTTTGGAACACCACTTGACAATGGGGAGGACATGCAGACTTCACCCAGAAGGCGCTCCAGCCAAGAATCGAATGGGAGAACCTCTTGCTGTGAGGCGACAATACCACTGTACCACCACGGCTTCCATGCAGAACAGGAGGCAAAAATCAAGACTCTTGAGAGATATGATGTAGCTGCATGAGCTTTTTTTTTTTTTTTTTTTTTTTTACTTTTAGCCCTAGAAGAGAGCTCTTCATGGTTCATCAACACGTTTAAACACAGAACACTGCATGGAGTGAGCAGAAAGCACCATGCTTAAGAACCAGAAAGACTTCTTAAATTAAAATCTCCAAAGCTACCAATTAAACAAAAGTCTGCATGAATGCTTCAACACTCAGATTTGTTGACAACTGTGTGAATTATCTTTACAGTTATAACACAGACTCTGACAAGGTTCTTGTGTCACCTGCTGTGCCACTTATGTGAGACAGTAAGTTCCACCTTCTTTTCATGTGCAGTTGTTGTTAGAAGGGTTATTTAGTACTACAACCTATGGGACAGAAACATGAATCACCGATAAAACAAACTTTCCCTAGAACCACAAGACATCTCAGCACAGTGACACATGGTCACTGCAACAAAAGAAACCGAAGGGTTAAAGACAGACACTTCCAAGTTAGATGGTCAGAAGGGAGATGGCTAAAATGGAAATAAACATGTGGTCTTCTCAAAGACCTGATGGATAGCCAGTATTAACCACTCAGACTTTTACACATAGTCTCTGTTACCAGAAAGATGGCTACAGCAATATAATTATCCAGTCATTGCTCACGGCACGCAATCTGGAAAATGTTCTTAACTGTAAGTAAATGCACATAATAGTTCATACTTACATGGTCTGCAGAAACCTTTACTTCTCAGAGTCAAGACGTGAAAACCTTTAAAGTGATTCTAAAAAATATTAAACTTAATGCATTAATATCTTAATTAATATGTATATATACCAACTGAACGTCTCAAGGTGTTCTTTTTCCTAAGGGAAATGCAAAACTGAGACAGAGTCACATCCACACCACTTATTTCTTACTACATAGATTAAAGATGTCTGTTACATAGGTCCTGGACAGTCAAAGTAGTCTTGTCACGAAGAACAGAGGAACCAGACAGGGGTGTCCTCTTTCCCCTTTATTTGCACTATATTTAGAATCACTGGCAAAGAAAATAAGAGATTGAGAATTTCAAGAATATAATTGGCATTGTATTCAAGAAAACCTGGCTCTATTTGCAGATATTTTATACCTGATAAAGCCAGAAAAAGGACATTTCAGTGCTGTGGAAGATTTTCAGGCAGTTTCATATCTTTTTTGGAATATAAAATTAATTAAGTTAAAACAAAGTAATATGAACAAAAATGTAAAACACAGCACCACAGCAAACCAATAAAAAGTAGATGGCAAAGAGCAGTGTAAAATCCAACTAGACTTTTATTCGAACACAGGTGAGTGCTTCCGTGATAAAATCGCTTCTTCAGACCATACGTATATATGATATAAAAAGTTTACACACCCCTGTAAAAATGCCGTTTTTTGTGATATAAAAAAATGAGACCACAATAAATCATTTCAAAACTTTTCCCACCTTTAATGTGACCTATAACCTGTACAATGCAATTGAAAAACAAACAAATCTGTTAGGGGGAAAAATGTAAAAAACAAAAAAAAAAAAACCCTACAATAAGCTGGTTGCATAAGTGTGCACACCCTTAAACTAATAATTTACTGAAGCACCTTTTGGTTTAATTACAGCATTCAGTCTTCTTGGGTAGGAGTCTATCAGCATGGCACATCTTGACTTGGCATATTTGCCCACTCTTCCTTGCAAAAGCACTCCAAATCTATCAGATTGCGAGGGCATCTCTTATGCATAGCCCTCTTCAGGTCACCCCACAGATTTTCTTTTCAATTTAGGTCTGGGCTCTGGCTGGGCCATTCCAAAACTTTAATTTTCTTCTGGTGAAGCCATTCTTTTGCTGATTTGGATGTATTTCTTGGGGTCATTGTCATGTTGAAAGGTGAAATTCCTCTTCATCTTCAGATTTCTAGCAGACACCTGAAGGTTTTGAGCCAAAAGTGACTGGTATTTGGAACTGTTCATAATTCCCTCCACCTTGACTAAAGCCCCAGTTCTAGCTGAAGAAAAGCAACTCCAAAGCATGATACTGCCAAGCACCATGCTTCACAGTGGGGATGGTGTTCTTTTGTTGATGCAAAGTGTTGTTTTTGCACCAAACGTAATTTTTGGAATTGTGGCCAAAAAGTTCAACCTTGGTCTCATCAGACCATAACACATTTTCCCACATGCTTTTGGGAGACTTGATGTATTGTTTTGAAAATTTTAGCTGGGCCTGGATGTTTTTCTGTGTAAGAAAAGGCTTCCATCTTGCAACCCTACCCCATAGCCCAGACATATGGAGAATACGGGAGATTGTTGTCACATGTAGTACACAACCAGTACTTGCCAGAAATTCCTGCAGCTCCTTCAGTGTTGCTTCAGGTCTCTTGGCAGCCTCCCTGACCAGTTTTCGTCTTGTCTTTTCATCAATTTTGGAGTGATGTCCAGTTTTTTGCAACGTCACTGTTGTCCCATATTTTCCCCACTTTTTGATGACTGTCTTCACCGTGTTCCATGGTATATCCAATGCTGTGGAATTTTTTTGTACCTTTCTCCTGACTGATACCTTTGAACAATGAGATCCCTTTGATGCTTTGTAAGCTCTCTGCAAACCATTGCTTTTGCTGTAGCTCGCCAGGAAAATCTTACTAGGACAACTGAACTTTATTTGGGGTTAATCAGCGTCTCTTTAATTGATGGCAGGTGTGTACCAAGACTGAATGCTGTAATTAAATCAAAAGGTGCTTCAACAAAGTATTAGTTTAAGGGTGTGCACAGTTATGCAACCAGCTTATTGTATGTGTTTTATTTTTTATGTTTTTCCCCCTAACAGATTTGTTTGTTTTTCAAATGACTTGTACAGGTTATAGGTCACAGTAAAGGTGGGAAAAGTTTTGAAATGATTTGTTGTGGTCTCGTTTTTTTATATCACAAAAATAGCATTTTAACAGGGGTGTGTAAACTTTTTATATCCATTGTATGTGGCAGTGCCTAGACTCCAAGTTTCTGTCAACATGTTAAAATTTAATTTTAAAAAGCTGTACCAACCTATAACAATATATTATGGCTATCCAAAATAAGAGGCTACTTCAGTGACAACAGTTTGGAGGAAAAGGGGAAGCAGACAAAATGATGTGTATGTAGTTTACAAAGAAAACATAGGAAGAAATCTTGAGAAACAGGAGCAAAGGATGTCTGGATCACATGATGTAAAAAAAAAAATAACCACTAGGATTTGGCAGGAAAAGGTGGTGCCAATACACTGCTACAGAAACTCATGCCATTCCAGGTTCCATCATTTACACTGAAGTGTGCATCAGTTACCCAGTTTACGGGGAACCACAAGGAGTGCTTATTGGTTCCAAACAACAGAATGAATACCAACAAAGCTGAAGCTTACCAAAGAAGAGCTAAAAGGGCTTGACTGGGATGAAGTAGAACATAATACCAACTTAGAAGACAATTTTTAAATGCTCAGAAGGAAAGAACTCTAGTAAAATATTAAAGCAAATATTCGTGTTGAGTTAGATTATCGAGAGATGAATTTTGAGCAGTTTGGACATAAGGTTTCTAAGGATGGGTAGTACTTCTCTTATAAAATATGAAATATCAACTAGGTTGTGAAAAAAAAAAAACAGTCCTTGATGTGACAGGAACCATTCCTGCTTTCTGCAAGACACTACAATGATGTTCTATCCCAGAAGACTGAATCATAAAGTGACAAATCTTAAGTGCCACTTGTAAACAACAGCAAATTGAAAAGGACCCAGCTGAAATATGAAGCAAATCATACTTGAGGGCAGGAAGTATGACACCTTTAACTAATGTACTTAATACCTTACCTTAATACTTAAATGCTACAACATGATGGTTGTCTGAAAAGATTCTACATACATGGAGTAACATTCCCATAGAAACCAGAAAATGTAATTTAATGGAAGACATTAAATTTAAATAGGTATGAAGAAATGGAAAAAACTGAGCTGTGATCATCTAGGCAGGTTAGATGACTATGTGATTCCCATTCTACAAACATGAATAAATAACATTAATATCAGTCAATTTGCATCTGCAAACAGCAAGCATAAATGAGCTCTATGAAACAATTCAGAACACACAACTCTGTAGAAGGTAAAAGACTACCACCTATCCAGTTCATCCATGCTTGACATTTTTCTATCACAAAGAATGCAGACAGATTTATATCTGGGTGAACACATTACTTACATCTGTGTAACTGCTGGAGACATTTATTTATTCTTTTACTTGAATTTGTTTACTGGGGTAGAGCACTAACCAATTCTGATATTTTTATTTATTGACATATGATTACCAGGAAAGTCTGATTAGGTAGGAGCCCATTTTCAACAGAGGCCCAAGAAGAAAATTTCCAAAGTATTAAAAAATAATTTAAGATAATTAATTTTACAGTCTTTAAAAATATTATAAAAAACAACTACTGTTTAAATAATTATACTAAATTACACAGAATATGAAAACATTGGTTAAGAACAGATACAAGTTATGTGACAATAATTTAATAGTTTGAGACATTTTAGCCGGTTTATACAGAAATTAAAGATAAGGTAGTATAATACAAACAAGAATTGCAATACAAAGTGAGAGAAAAGCATGCTTATGATATACTTAGAAAGAAAGCTGGGGGGAGGGGACTGACAGAAGTGAGTAAGTGAGTGAGTGAGTGAAGGGAGAGTATGGCGATGTAAGGCATAAATAGGTATTTGTTCACATTTAGGTTGGTGTTGAGCAAGACCAGAGCCAGCTTTTGGCTTGGAACTCTTTCAGAATGGTTTTGAAGGATGCAAGGGAGTTTATTGATCCAACAGGTAGAGATAGGGAGCTCCAGGCCTTAGTAACATGGTATGAGTACAGACAATGCCCAGCAGATCTGATAGGTTTATGGACAGGAGTTTTTGGTCATTGGATCGTAATGACCAATTAGGAACATAGTTGTGTAGAAGGTTATTTAGTGCTGGGGAAGCAGATGGACTCTGGATAATATTATAGGTGGTAAGAAGCTGCGTATATGTTAGTTGATGGGGTAAGTTCTAAACAATTTCGGCTTTTAAGTACTATACAGTGGTGGATTCTGAAAGGGGTATTTGCTGAAAATTTAGCAACTTTGTTATAGCATTGTTCAAGTTTTGATTTTTGTGACATCTGAAGGTTATTAAGGATAGGTGCAACGAAAAGAAGTGTAGGGAGGAAATAAGTAGTGGCAAGTGTAGTTTTAGTTGTGTCTGTGAGAATGTTTTTGGCTCTATAAAGCATCCCTAGTTCTGATAATTTTTTTTTGAATTATATATAGGTCAAATTTAAATTTATCATCCCTAAAAAATTTTTTATTTTTATTTTTATTTATTTATTTACATTTGTTGACCGTGCTAGTCTAGCTGGATACATATCCCTTTTCAGCATAGGCCCGAGGAGAAAAGCTCCAACATAAGTAAATTAATACATTCAAGATATTATAAAAAAAGATTAGTTTTACATTACAAAATAAGACATGAAAAAAATAAATTGTGAATAATGTAACGTTTCATTAGAGTAGAAGTAAAAAAATTAAACAAGTCTTAATGCTTTAGTAGGGTTCATGGGAAGTCAATCAAAACTAAAACAATTTAACATTAGGAAACGTGTTATAGTGTTGTTCATAAGATATGGGAGGGTAATTGATTAAGGAAGCAGGAAAGTAAGAACCAGGGGAGGGGAGAGATGAAAAGTAGATTCAATCAGGATTTGAGCAGGGGCAACGCCAATGTATTTTAAGGTGGTCTCTAAGGTGTTTTTTAAAGATTACAGAGGATGAGAGTGAGGTGAGTGTATTTGGAAGTTTGTTCCAGATTCTACCCACAACATTGGAGAAGAGGGAATCGCCTGCTTTGTTATTAGAAGGGTTGCAGGCAATAAGAAGTTTATTAGCTGAGCGTAGTGTTGAAAGATTTTTATAAGGGGAGATCAGATTAGTAAGGATGGGAGTATTAGAAGGATGGTGCAGGATTTTTTGTGCAATCACAAGTTGATTGTATTGTAGTTGCTATAAGAAGTGACTTCAACTGTTGTATTATCAAGAGAGAGGACTTCAAATTATGTTTTTTCCTTGGGACAGGGATTGAGGGAAAAGTAGTAATTATTATTTTTTTTTTAGGGTTGAACATGATTTGTTAGTTACAAAGCCATGTTTTAGTCACTGTTAAAGTTTTCTGAGTAATTTTTTTTGTCAGATGTGCAAATGAGTGTGGAGTCATCTGCATACTGTACTACTGATGCCTGTTGAGTGGATGGTATTGGTGGGAATGTTAAACAGAAGGCGACCAAGGATAGAGCTATGATATGATAGAGCTATGATACACCAGTGGTAACTGGGATGTTTGGAGAGAGGATGGAGTGCCATTTTACTGACTGATAATTATTGGATAGGTACCTTCTGAACAAATGAAGGGTGGGCTGACAGAGACTTAATGACATCTGAAGTAAAAGTTTGCTGTGATAAACTGTGTCAAAGGTTTTAGACAAGTCTAGAAATAAGGAGGAGACTAGTTTGCCATTATTTCTAGCTTTATTGACAGTTATCTATATAAGTTAGAAGTGCAGTGTTAGTAATATGGGAAGGATGGTGTAACACAAGGAGATACTACCAGCCCAGCTAGCTGTAATTTTATAAATAATTATATATCATTTGTGAATATTGAAAGGATTTGTATAAGATGCTTGTATTACAACTGTATTAGAAATGTATGTCATGTGTATATCAAACTGCTTGAAGGTATTTGCAGAGTGCTGTTTGAAATATAGCCACAGCGTGCCCTACTGGAAAAGAACAGAAATGCACATCCACTAATTTATATATTTTAACAGTGGAGACTGGGATACAGGAGGTTAACTTCAGTCTAGCAAATTTCAGAAAAATAGCTGAAATTAAATTACTTTATGGCAGCTAGAGACAGAATGTCTATACTAGGGAGCTCTCTGTACTGTCTTTAAGGTGAAATAATTACTAGTTTTGAATGTGAAGGAGTGCATTTTTCTTTTACTTCCACCATCTGACATAGATCTGAGGTCTATGTATATTCACAGTTACATGCTAAATACTGCCAGATTCCAGCAGTGAGGGTTTCACCTGGGATAGAGTTAGATGACAAGAAATTATGTCATTCTGCAAGTTATTCCAGCAGTAATATTTGAGGTATTAATCTGAGAACTCTCTTAGTGAGACAGAGCATTCTGTATTCGCTCTTGGACCTGACAAGAAGATCCATTCACCACATCTGCCTTGCTCTTAAGTAGGTTAACTAACTAGGGTATAGTAATTCTCTTAGATATAGTCAGGAATATAGTGAAACACAGTTTAGATGTTTTTCTTTATTTATTTGAGACTGTTCTGCAATGTTGTTTTAAATATTTTCTGTGGTTTTGAACTCTGATGTCACTGTGAATATATACTGAGTATGTTCTTGTTCTTTTATTATTTATTATTTAATATATTTAAACCTTTCATTGTGGCTGGTCTTTGCAAGAGATATTTAAGTTTTGAAAGTACTTGCATATTTATTTGGTGACACTGTGGGCCACTTATAACAGCCTTGCTCTTGATCAAACTACTATTTGTATTAATAGTAACATTACTCAGTAAGACTGAACAACCTTTGTTAAGGGCCTTAAAGTACCTGACAAGGAGTTGTCTGGTGGCAGTGATAATTACCTTTTAGTCTGGGCAAAAGGGGACATAGCTAGTAACCTGTGCCAGGTGTGTGTGTGTGTGTGTGTCTGTGTCTGTGTCTGTGTGTGTGTGTGTGTGTGTGTGTGTGTGTGTGTGTGTGTGTGTGTGTGTGTGTACCAAACCTCAAAGAGTGTGTGTGTGTCAGATACTTGGGCAAGGACATGAAGCACTGGTTGAACAGAGAGGGTGCTGGAGGTTTTGGCTTGGCCACTCAGCTGAGATCTTAACCTTATAGCTGTGCCAGTGAGGAGTATTATTGGGGATCAGGAGAAAGAGGGAGAAACCAACCCCAGACTGACTGTGGTCTGTGTGTGCTCTTAAGGGAAATTGCACTTGATGCAGAGAGGTGCATCTTTAAATACGGTGTATGTACCTTGTCCTCCTCCCATTGTACGTCCTGCACTGTTGCCAGTGGTGAGGATTGAGGCTCTTTGATTACTGGTCCAGTGGTGGGTCATCACAGATGGAAGCAATGTTGTGTGAGGGATAGGAGTTCATCCTATAGGAGATAGTTTAGCAACTATTTTTGAATACAATTTCCTCCTTTGTGCATAATGTGTGACTTTTTCCAGTGACAGGGAATGTGGGATTCCTGGACTGGCCTATTTATAAGGATTGAGAGATAGTAGGCAATGTTATCGGCTGTTATTTTAGGGTATTTGCTTGGAAGGTCATCAGCTGAAGAAGAACATGATTTGAGTTTAAGAGTAGCTTTATACAGGAAGCAGGCTCAGGTTTGAAGGTGAAAGTGGATGTGGTGATATGTGACTGCTGGGCAGAGTTAGGATTAGATGTTGAGGAATCCTTGGTTAGAGATGCTATACCATCTATGAAATAAGAGTTGAACTGTAATGTGGTTTCAAGTGACAAGCTACTGAGAGAGGTGTTAGGGTGGAATTTATGGCTGGGATGCAAGATTTCTTTAATGGCTGTCCAGAATTGTTTACGGTTGTTTATGATATTATTCTGACGGTTATTATAGTATAGTTTTTTGTCTTCCTTAATTTGCGTTTTAGTATGATTGCAAAGCATTCTGAAGTTTTCAAGATATTGAGGTATTTTATATTTTTGCCATTCTTTCCATGCTTATATACACTGTATAAGCATATGTACAACAAATGACACAAAAGACATCAACAGAACATCGGGATGAAACTTGTTTTCTTCTTTTGGCTTTTCCCGGTTAGGGGTCACCACAGCAGATCACCTGTCCACTCATGATTGGCAGTGGAGTTTTACAGTGAAAATATGTTTTTTACAGAAGGCACACACATGCACGCACTCACACCTAGGGCCAATTTGGAGTATCCAATCCACCTATAGCATGTCTTTGGGATGTGGGAGGAAACCAGAGCACCCGGAGGAAATGCACACGACCAAAGGGAGGACATGCAGACTCTGCACAGAAGGCACCCCAGCTGAGGACTGAACTGGAGAACCTCTTGCTGTGAGCTGGCAGCACTAACCACTGCACCACCGCGGCCACCCAACACCGGGATGAAACTGATAAACATAAAATAATAAAGTTCTCTTTTTGCAATTTTGCTGGTGTGCTTCTCTTTCCGATTTGTGGAATTGGCTGTATGCATTAGGTCAATGGACAGATTCAACAGTCAATATGGTTCATTCATTTTGCTTCTATTATATCTGTCATACTGATATATCTTCCATTCTATTCTGCCTCAGACTTAGAGGTCTTGGATAAAAAAAATCCATGTTGGTATCTCCACTTAATCAGTTAGCAAATATGTAAACAAACTATCCTCCTGCCTCAAAAAAAAAAAAAAATGCAGGATCACATAGAAGGAAAACAGTTTTGGGCTTAGTGAAATATCTAACTACTTTATGTTAAAAAAAAAATCTTCACTAACATCATCACATTTTAAACTAAAAAAAGAGTTCACATACATCAAGTGAAAAGAAAACAAACCACGACACTTTCCATTATTATTATTATCATGTAATACGCATATATATATTCTTTTAAACACATTTAAATCACTCAGTGTTACATAAATTGCTCAGTTTTTGCTTTCTTGTAAGCTTCACATGTGCTCCTAAACATTATTCTGCATGAACAGTTCACACAAAATCCATTTATTTCTTTGAAATGTGCTCCTGCCCTTTTCTAAAGATCCCACCTCCAATTTCTTTATCTCTTTACAATAATCAAAAAATTCATTAATTGGATATATATTTTGATTTCTATTTTCTAGCAAGTGCATTTTTGGCAGCTAACAGCATTAAACATAATAAACCCTTACTATGTCTAGGCCAGCTCAAAAGAATAATTTCCTTAATTACAACCATTTGTTCCTTCAACATTTCTATCAAAGTAATCAGCAGGCAATTTTGAAAATCTGCTAGTTTGGTATATTCCCAAAAATGTAACCCTGTTTACCTCCCTCTCTCTTCCCCATCAGAATTCCATCATTTGCTATCTTGCTATCTACAGGGGAATAACATATGAAGTTTGACTGGAGTCCAAAAATACCAATGCACACACTTCTATGTAAAAACCCCAATCCTTCTAGACTTTGCTGCATAATTGGGAAGCCTAAAAATATTTACCATTGTTTCTTATATCTTTCCATTCTCTTTTCCCAATTTTTTCTAACCTGGTCTGAAATAACTAGAGAGAAAGGTAAGAGAATGGTAGGAGGCAAAGACAACATCTGAACAGCAGGCTAAAGACTGCCTTCCCTACCAGGGATTGATAGCAGAGTACGAGCAAAGAGAAAGGTTTAGGGGAATCATAAGTGAAAGACCTGCTCTGGTAGAGTTTTTAGTTAAATCTAGAACAGACATTGCTGTTTAAAAGGGATAATTATTAGGGCACATTAAACATTGCATGATAAATGTAAGAATCAGTTGGAGGAATTTAGAAAAGATTGGGAAGAGAGAATGGATAAGTAATTTACTAGGGAACAATGGAAGGACATATGTATGGCTCCAAGTAAGCTACAAATTCTAGAAAATTTAGGAGTTTTGCTTGGAAGTGCTTAAGTGGGTATTTTTATACCCCGAGCAAACTCCAAAGAATTTTTTTTCTTAGGTAGATGGCAAATGTTGGAGATGTGATAAGAAAGCAGTAACTGGGAAAATATGTTTTGGGAGTATAATAAGTTGGCAGATTTAAAAAATTCCCTACAGAGTTCTCTGTCAGAAATATTGGGTGAGCAAAAGGGTGTAACCAAATAAATTATTTTTTTTAGATCAAACACAGGATCAGAATTTCCTATACATAGTAAGGCCTTGTTAAGTTTAATTCTGGTGGCTGCCAAAAAAGCAACTACTAGAAAATGGAAATCAAAGTCTAAACCAGTGGTATTGCAAATACTGAAAATTTTAACAGAGATATAAGAACTGGAACTGAGATCTTTAGAAAAAGGAAGGAGCAAATTACATATTAATAAACGGAAATTGTGGGAACAATGCATGCAAAATAATGTTCTGGAGGAGTGAGGTTAAAGGGAAGGCAGGAATTAACAATTTATGTAATGCTGGACTGATGATAGGTATAAAACAGAACATATGGTGATGTGTAATGTATGTTAAAGAAAACATGTTAACACGTTTTTTCTTTTATATTAAAGTATGCTTGCCTATGTCTAAAGTGATAATTTAATAAAAAAATTGCCAGTCATTAGAATTTCATATTTCTTACTCTTCAGAAAATGCATGCTGATGCAAAATATGTTGTTCTATTAACTTTCTAAGTGAATTAGAGTACTGCTTAAAACTATTCCTGATACTGGGTCTTTATCCCCCTTTAATTTTGGCACTGTCCTTGAGGCTTGAACAAAATTATTGAGTTACGAGTCAAAATGGTGTATGAAAGGGACTTCTTTAAGGGTCCTTTGGTGGGCACATATTTTGCAACAAACACAATCCAACAACAAATGGACTGGGCTGCAGGAACAAACAAACACACAGCCCAGATCTTGGTGATCTAGGGTACAAACCTCCAAAACATAGCCTAATTCACTGTTGGAGACAGTGATGTACTAAAGGTCAGACTGCCAAGTCAGAAATATCTGCAATGAAGAAAATATTGAAGCAAGCACTAGAGGCAGCAACTTGTCTGGTGGATGGAGCTTTGACTCTACAATTTATAGTGGGTGATTAAAAAAAATAGTGCAGCTGACAAGCATGCCCTTATTTCCCTGACACAAAGAAGATGAATAACTGGCCAGTGTAGATAAACACCTGCACTTTCTTCAGATAACACCTGAGCTATCAGTGCACATCCAAGGTGTAAAGGACCCTCTCTGTTCTTGTTTGTGCCCTTGTAAAGGGAATCAGGGAATGAATGGGCTGATTCAGGTAAAATGCAAAACCATCTTCAGAGAAAAATGTTGATGCATCCTGAGGGCCACCCTATCGTTATACATATAACAACCTGAAATTCTGAGATCCTATGAGCAGAGCTGATAACTTCCATGAAAAGCAATTACCAAGAAACAAGTTTCAATGCAGAAGGGATAGGGGGTTCCAATTACAGCAAAGCAATTCCAATTACCACAAAATTCAAGTTCAAGGATGGTAAGGGTTCTTCAAAGATGGTAACTCTCTTGAAACAAAATGCCTGGCCAGCTAATGCTAGGCCAAAAACACTGGCCACCACAAGGCCATACTTTGTAGAGTTAGATGACATATGCACCATGACAGTGGAATTATTTATTTTATTTATTTTTATTTGTCCTTTGATTACCAGGTCAATCCCATTAGGCTAGTAGCCTCTATTCAGTTGAGACCCGATGGGGTATTTACAGTAGAAGAGAACATTTGGCCATGCCATTGGGGAAATTCTCCTATTCTTTTTGAGAGGGACAATGGGATCTTTTACATCCATCTAAACTACCTCCAACTCAGGCATATGGAGCCTCAGTTTAACATTTTATCCGAAGGACAGCACACTCAACAGCAGCAGTCCCCTTATGCTACACTGCAGTGTTAGCTATCACGCTACCTAATGTGGGAATATAACATACAGCTTCCTAAACCAAAGGCAAGTGTGCGATCTGTTGCTCCACTGACACTGCTTAATAAATGGAACAAATAATGTTCATATCAAACACATGTTTGAAATCATCGGCAAATTGACTGAACATGGGAATTGAAAGTACCACTCTATTTAAACTGAAAATCACTTTCACTTGAAGGAAGAGACCTATAGAGTGGAAAATGTTCTTGCAACCTCAACAACCTCTGAGACAATGACTCACATATCCAGCAGGAGTATAAGCTGGTAGCAGGGCACCGAGGTCAAGTTGGGTGTTGTCCCAACCATGGAGGACATCCTTGGCTTAGAATAGAAAACTTTTCTCTATCTCTGGGCAGATTTAGTACCTACAATCATGTTTTTCTCAAGAGGTAATGGTGAGAATGAATTTCATATTTTCTTCCTAGAACATTCTGATGAGATGAGGACTCAGTACAAATAGTGACAGGAATATCCTGTGTCACATGAGAGGTAGGGAGAGACAGAGAGAAAGAGAGCATGCATCAGAACCTCCTCCCTTCTTCTGATGAACTAAGCAGAAGATGGGAAGGATCATATTCTCACTAGTGACAAGTCAGTCTTCAGATTGCACCACTTCCAGCAGATCTTGATGTGATGCGGCCTTTGAATTTACAGCTACAAGGGAAGAGTTCTTTCACTTCCCAAGGGATGTGAACCTTTGAGAAGGTGATCCCCTGCCTATGGCTGCTTAACAGATGACCACTGGATTCCTGTACAGAAGGTACAACTTTGTGCCCCTTCTGTGTTTAAGTATCGTATGACTGATTTCTTCTCCAAGGCTTTCAGTATCAGGAGTAGATGGCAAATGTGGTGCAGAGGTTGCGTTGTCGACTCACAGCAAGTAGTCCTCTGGTTCGATTCTCTGCTGGGTGCCTTCTGTGTGTAGTCTGCATGCCCTCCCTGCATTCGTGTGGGTTTCCTCTGGGTACTCCAGTTTCTTCCCACATTACAAAGACATGCATCTAGAGCATTTCTCCCTGGGCCTCCGCTGAAAATTGGCTTTGTTCCAAGTCAGACTTTCCCAGTCAACAAATGTTAAATAAATAAGGAGTATTGCTGCCAGCTCCAAGTGAATGATGTTGAGCCTCCTATGTAATGGGAACCATGCTCACTGTACTATACCGGATCAACAAGTGAAGTAGCTGTCATCAGAATCTGTAACAGATCTGGTTGCACAAATGAAAGGCTCACCAATAGGTTAGTGGGGACTGTCTTCCAGTCCACGGCAAAGTGATAAGAGTTCAAAACCAGAAGCAAGTCTGTAAGTCCATAGTAGCTCTGAAGCCACCGACATTATTATTAAAGTTCTGGGAACTAAAAAAAAAAATCCCAGATAGTAACATTTTTACTAAGAGATGATGTTCACCAAGAGTGAGGTGAGGAATGTGTGTGTGTACCCAAAATGCTGATATGAAAAAGGCACTCCTCATGTCCAGAGAAATCACCAGACCAAAGGCATGTTCACCTAACCAGAAGGGGACTAGATGTAATAGAAGTCCAGCCTAAAGTTTATAAGACATATAATGAGATGGAAATTATCCATCTACTTTGAAGAGTAAAACACCAAACCTCCTACAAACCCAGAACAGCTACAACAACCCCTGTGAACAATATAATCTGAGCCTTTTCTGACAATTTTGATGAAGGATACTGATCTGCCAGAGGAGCTATTTCTGAAGAAGGACCACTGAGCTGTAGCATTTGGCCCAGAGATACTAAAACTATATTTCACTGATTCTTTGCAATGGTACTGTAAACTGGAGCACACTAAAAGAACTCCCTAAAACAGAGAAATTCCCAGTCCAGAGTTAGGACTGCAGTTGAGCAGCTGTGCATTTGTTCTCTTGAGCAACTAAACCAGCACTAGGAAGCAATATTACATAATTTCTGAGGACCTTCCACTAAAAGTGAGAGGATTCTTCTCTTGTAGAGATGGCAATATGTAAAACAGGAACGAATGAAAGAAGGGAGGGAATCACAAAGGCCTTCATTACAGCTGAGGGTTTGTTTCCTCCTCAAGAGTTCACTGATCAGAAGAGTATATTTGGAATTCAGGCTAGAGACTGCTTTCTTATCAAAGATTGACATTAGAATATAGGCAAAGGAATAGGGGGATTCTAAAGACCAGCACTGGTTGAGCTTTAGTAGAAGCTAGAACAGAAGGTGCTGTTAAAAAGAGGATAGTTAGTAGGGCATATAAAATACTGCATGATAATTATGGAATCAATCAGAGGAGGTTACAAAGGATTGGGAAAAGAGACTGGATAAGCAATTCACAAAGAAATAGTGGAAGGATATAAGTATGGCAGGCTCCCAAATACACAACAAAGTCTAGAAGGTTTAGGATTTTTTTCTTGGAAGTGTTTGCATAGTTATTTTTATACCTGAAGCAGAAAGACTCCAAAGAATTCTTCCTTGGTAGATTGCAAATATTGCAAGTGTGATGGCGAACATATATTTAGGAGCGCAATGAGTCGTCAGACTTTAAAAGTTCCTTGCAGCCTGCTGTGTCAGAAATAGTTGGTGAACAAACTGGTTTGACTAAGGAAATTATTTTTTGAGCTGTGATACAGAATCAGAATTGCCTAGACACAAGTAAGGCATTGCTGAGTTTAACTCTGGTGGCTGCCAAAAAACAATTACTAGAAAAAGGAAATCAAAGTCTAACACAACCATACTAGAAATAGTAAATATGGTAACAGAGACAAAAGAAGTGGAAGTGGAATCTTTAGAAAAAGGGTAGGGGCATATTGCATAGAAAAAAATGGGAATATGAGAAACAATACATGCAGAATAATTTTTTGGATGAGGAATGAGTTTAAGGGAAGGTAGGAATTGAATGAGCTACATAATGTTCGATTAGCAATGACTGTACAGATTATATATGATGCATACTGTTTGCATTTTTCATGTATATAAATGTATGACTGCCTTTATCATAAATAATAATTCAATAAAGATAGTTAAAAAAAAAGAGTTCACTGATCAGGTCTTAGGCAGGCTGGCCAAAAGCCAAAGATCACTTCCATCATGAAATGGTCATCCTTAATGTTGTTCCTGACTTTCTCTTTCAAGGAAAACAACCACAGCTGCGCCATCCTACAGACAGACAGACAGACAGACACACACACACACACACACACACACACACACACACACACACATGCACGTGCCTGAGTCTGTGACATGAACCAAAGCATCAGCAGGGTCAAAATTATAGTGGGATACATGATATCTCATGGTCACAGCTATAAATGCAGTCTCAGATAGGTCCTTCTTTAACCCGTACTCATTGAGGTCCTCCAACTTATTATGAGCCTTTATTATTAAGTGAGGGTGGAAATGAGTCAGGTGAGTTGAATTTCTGAGGGCCTTAACTATCAGTGTGGAAGAGAAGTAAATTCTCTTGCTACACCCCTCTAAATGCTTTGGTCTCCATGTCATGTAGGAAAATGCTAAGGTCCCTCGGACCTGTATTAGACATCCAGATCAAACAGATGCAGCATTACAATGATTAGCAAGGTGCTCTACCCTCTCAGGCAAAGGCATGTAAAGGACAGCCTACTTCTAGAAGGTCAGAAGGCAGGGGCAGCAAGCCCTCCAAGCTGCTTCATGGCATCCTGGGTGATTTATTCAAGGAAAGGGATAATCCAAGTCTCCCTCCAATTCTCCACATGTTATCTCTGGAAGTAAAGAATGGAGGTTTGAGGCAGTCCAAGCTGTTCCTCATAAGCCACAGGGCTTCTCCAAATAGGGGATCATCTGGAGGAGAGGCAGACTGAAGGATGATGATCTCACTCAGTGTATGAGCTATAATGTGAGAGAGTACCATGCCCCTAGTGGAGTAAGATCATGTACAGTACTGTGTGAAGGAAAGCATGTGACTGACCTCAGCAGGATATTGGGGGGCAAGGTCTGGCTTGTGCCGGGGAGAAGCCCTTGCTCAGCCTGCCAGGATTTCCTGACTATTCCATAAGGGGGTGCTCCCACCTCCACAATTCAGTGTCCTACCAAACATCTGCTTTATGTCTGTCTCATGAGATGTGAACTCTTATTAGGGTCAATCTAGTGAACCATCCAATCTGAGACACAGTGACCAAACATGTGTGAAGGGCATTGGCATCAAAAGAAGAGTCAATCCCAAGTACCACTGATCCATGACAGTATGAGTCAAGGGACACCTCCTTGGGATCAAGCACAGATTCCAGCATATTAAACGAGAGTAATACAACATAAGAGCCCAGAGATGTACCACCAAGGATGGAAGTTGGGGGTGTGCCTCCCCTGGATCCCTCGTACTCCACAAAAAAGAACAAGCTGGGGATTGAGACCTAGCTAGCCAAAGGTAAGCTCATCACTTGCAAGGATGGGGGGGGGGTTAGCTGAAAAATAGACTTACATCTAGATGGGTGAACTCTTGACCTGCTGAGTGTTTGCATTTATGACAATGCCGTGGCATGCCTAAGGCTGTGATGGAAACATACCACTCCAAACAGGAAAAGCTCTTGATAGGCACCATGTCTTTGGTAGTGAAATGAGACAAAAACTTCTATCCATTTCACCTTCGAGCAGTTCGGTTAAATGTCTCCCATATGAGCCAGCAGTTAGTACTGTACTCCTCCCACATACAGTATAAGCAATGTCAGTGCAGACACTGGGTGGTAATGTGATAACCATGTGAACAAGTTGTGTGCTGAAGACTAGGCATGCAACCTCAAGACATTACTATCAACAGTATGAATGGATTGATGAACTATGCAAGCGCTAAAAACAGTCTCCAGTGATGTGCACACTTATGTAAAGGCATGGAGATGTCTCAAAGCACTAACGTATACAGAAAAATGTGCTGAACTGAGACAGGCGGATGAGATACAATAGTCAAGGACCAACCAGGGAAGGCCATTGATATGACTGATGTAAATTAAAGCATTTTCTAATATCCTGCTTCAATAATTTTCTCCAGATTGACACCACAACCAAAACATCCTCTTCTGCTCCAAAATGGCACAACGACCAAGATCCGAATGGATGTAGTTCTTCAATAACAAAAGATAAACATGTAGTAAAATAAGTTGACTTTATTCTAGCGCCTCGGTATTACCACCTTCAAGGAATAAAAGTCACAAAAACCATACCTTACATACCAAATTTTAAATTACATTCAATCAATCAATTAAATTAAACAATCAATTAAAACAGTATCTAATTTAAGATAAAAATAATCAGTATATGATGAACCCAGTATATTATGTATCAGTCTACAATGTCAGTAGCAAAGAAATGGTGGATTTGATTAGATATTATTGGGAATATTTAGTACAAGATACATTTTTTGCCTACTGTTTTACCAAAACAACCATTTTTTTCATACAATAGGGGTAAAAATATAAAAGATAAGGTGGTCCGTGGCACCTTCAGTATGCCAACAATGGAAATTGGAAGACCCTTGTCAGCTTAGGGAACTTTTAGATGTGGTAAATGCAGTATATGTGCACATATAGTTAATACATTTTACAGTATTAATAATGTAAACTTTTCATCTGGAGGAATATTTTCTTGTGAAAGCAGAAGAGTGATATATGCTTTAAACTGTCCATGTCATTTGTATTATATAGGGGAGATCAAGAGAAAGTTTTGTGTTAGATTAATGGAGCATTTGAGAGATATAAAAAATCAAAGGGAAGATACGATAATATCCTCATATTTTAAAACTTATCACAACAGTAATGTTAATTTACTGCATGGCACTATTTTGGAAAAAATTGTATGTACAGAAGGTAATGAAAATATATTGAAACAAAAATTTATATAAAAAGTATATATATTTTAAGATATAAAACACTAGTTCCTAAAGACTTGAATAATGAGCTAAATTGGAAATGTTTGCTTTAAATTGGATACTGTTTTAATTGTTTACTTTAATTGATTGATTGATTGAATGTAATTTAAAATTTGGTATATAAGGTATGTTTTTTGTGACTGTTTTATTCCTTGAAGGTGGTAACACCAAGGCTCTAGAATAAAGTGAACTTGTTTTATTACATGTTTATTTTTTGTTATTGAAGTAATAGAACTACATCCATTTGGATCTTAGTCATTGTGCAATTTTCTCCAGATTATCTGCAAACCAGAAAATTCCAGCATCAAAAGAAAACCCACTCAGCTCATTTTTTTCAAACGATGGCACTATACCATCTCTGAAACTTGTCTTCCTATCACCTTATTAACTCACATTTCATCAAAATGGTGAGTTTTTGACTGTTATTTTTCTGTTTTAAAAAAGAAAATTTGACTAAGTGCAGCACCCTCCTCCCATTTGTATATACAAACTCCAGGTCACATAACACAGGGGAAAGTGAAGTAATCTGACATTTAAAAAATCATTATTTTGGTAAGTTATGGATACACTCAAGTGTAACAATGAAGCATTAGGTTTCACTGAAATTTATAAGTGTGACTAAACAACAGGTTCCGACTAATTATCAGCATCAAGATTAATGACACCACCAAGCCCTATGTATGCTCTAATATAATTTGTGAACAAACAAGCCAGGATTAATTCCTAACAAGAAATAGTCTGGAGGAATTATATCACTTACTTATTTGTCCCCTACTACCCCACAGTTGACCATCTGCTGCCACCAGCTCCTTCCCTTTGTTCACCAGGATTATTGGATCTGCATTAGCCTCACCTGAGTTCAAACTGACCCATGGCTGGTGCTAGTGTGGAGATCAAGGAAGATGATGTAGTGTTACACTGCGGCAAAGGAGTGAATTCAAACTGCTACTGCTCAGCTGCAGGTTTGCAAGCTTCGCAATGGCTGCTTTCTGGAGGTGAATGCTTGTTTCCACATATGTAACCTCTGGACTGGCATTAGCCTTCCCTAGATTCAACCAGATCAAGGATGCTGGAAAAGTGTTATACTCAGAAAGGGAGTGTGCTCTAACTCCTACTGCCCTGCTGACACCTTGCAAGCTTCGCAATCTATTCTGGAGGCGAATACGTCCATGTACGTGTAATCTCATGATCACACAATCAAGCAGTACACCACTTGCAGTGAAGAGATCACCAAGCTCTTAATGCTGTTACTATAGTAAGCCTAGGCATTCCACCCTTGATGGTCAAACCAGCATCAGCCACTCACTCTCATCCTGCCCTGCCCAATCCCTGTAGCCCCTGCATCGCTAGTTGAACATGGGCTGTCTAGAGTATTTGGGCTTTATCCCTCTGTGCCATGTGGTTGGGTTAATCTGAAGGAATTCTGAATAACCCTGTAAGGCTTATTCATCAAACTATGCATTAACGCTGCTAAGCATCCATGGCATGTTATCTATTTTAAAGAAATTTGTGAATTTCTGCAGAAAGAATTGCTCACTGCCTGTAGGTATTAAATGAGAAGGATTCTGCATGCCAATCCATTACCAATTGCATGCTCAACTGGAATTGCATGGCATGAACACATCCCAGTCAAGGGAAATAAGTTTTAAAAAACAAAACCATATCTGACTCCTGTGATAAACTATACGTTGATGAAACAGAAAGAAACCCTGTAAAAAGGATGCCTTTTAATGCTAGACAACAGCTGTCATTAATCCGGAACCAAATGATACAAACCAGACTGACAAACCTTGCCAAATCAGTTGTGACTGAGGTTTTACTGTTTGCTGTTTTGTTACTCCACAACACTATATCATTTTTTGTATCCTTTTATCCCATTCATTTCCTATCATGCAGACACTTCTTTGACTGGCACAGCTGTTTCCCACCATCACTGCTCCTCTTTCCTGGTTTCTCAAACATCAGAAGAGTATAACAGGAGTCAAGGATCACAACCATCATCCTTCAGGTAGTATGGACTGTTTGTTTGCCCCTAAAGCCATTCTTTGTAGCAGCTACACTTGTGCATACTGTCAAAATGCCACTAAAGAGACATGTGAGCACTTCTGTGCATGCTCCTAATTCTGGCTATAGTGAACGCTGCTCGGTGAGTGCACATACCTCAGTCTTTATGGTATCTGCCATGCTATTCATCCTCCTACAGGTGTCTGCAGTACAGTGGATTAGACTTCCTCCTTCCAGGACAGGTGAGCTGGCATAAGCTACAACTAACTCACATCCTCCCTATTCATTTCCAAGCTGTCTGAGTCACAGTCAGTCTTTTGTCTGCTGCCACAAATAAGTAAAGCTATGCCACAGACAGATAAAAAAAAATTAAAGATTTCTGGTCCTCTATTCATAAAACCAGGAATTCTGCAACTTAATTAAGATGACAGAGGTCACATGGAAGATTCCAGGTTGCAGCATGCAGCATCTTTCATTTAGGCAAAATAAATGGGGATTTAGAGTCTGGTTATAATAAAACCTATTTAATAAAGACATATAAATAAAAATCAAATAAAATATACAATTATATTTAGTGTTTAATATAGGTAAAACAATGTGCAAGTTTTCAAATGTAGATTGTAATGAGCCAATGCAAACTCTCTTACTAGTTTCTGAAGATATGCAAGAACGTCTCTCAGGACATACATACATGCACATACACGCACACAGAAAACTATGTGAAAAATGAATAATGAACAAGCATCACATGTAACACAATAAATATGTTCTGGAAGAAAACAGTTTGAAGTAAGACATATCTTCTGCACAGTCAGCATTAAACAGTGCTTGGAATGTAATATGCTGCCAAGTTCTCTTCCACAGGCTAGAAAGGTCCTGCCTGCTGGATTCACTGTTGAATTAAAACATAAAAAAAAAAAACTGTTTATGTACAGAGAGGGGAAAAAACTTATGAATTAAATTTTATCTCAGCTGTTAGTCATCTGTGCAGAAGACCACGTGGTAATTTACGGGAAGGTTAACAAAAAGGCACAGTATTCTTCCACTGACTAAAAGCAGCTTAAAAACATTTTGTTCTGCAAAACGGGAGTATCAACTGAGCCATGAAAAAAACAGCTCTTTATAAGTAACAGCAGTGAACTTTGATGTTATATACTTAGCTCCTCCACCAAAAAGTAAATAGGTATTCTACTGTACCTTTATACCTACAAATTTTACCTGTTACATAAAAGGCACTAAATTTGTAGATTGTGTCATGGGATAAAAAGAGGGAGAAGATGAGAAAAGTCAGAGTTTCATAAAAATGTGCATGAAACTATGTAATGTACACTACAAAACTTTTTAATATGGCCAAGGACCTACATAAATTATCATTGCAAGGCACCCAATTTCTATGGCTCTGCAAAGTCAGTTTACAAAAACAGAAAACAGGCTGCAGTTGCTTAAGACTGACAACAAAGTACATGAAATAAACTATACACAGCTTAATTTATGCAGCTTTTGACAACTGTGATACTTTTTGCGAGTGCTACAGCAAGACCTATGAACATCATCTCCAACCATAAAAATACTGAAACACACTGAGAATAAGAATAGTAAAGTAATGTACTGCATAGAAATATAGCTGCACAGATACAAAATGGACTTATCCCTCAAAAATCATAGTGTTAACAATAAGCTAAGCAGTTTGTTCCTACAAATCAATAGTAAGGCCTGTAACAAAATAAGGCATTCATTAAATCTTATTCAGTGGCAGTTATGGAGGACAAACAGAAGAAACGAAGGTGTGCAAATAAAAGTAGGCTTGGACAAGTCAGTGTGGCATATCATTATGCTAGGCAGGCAATAAAAAATGTATGTAAGCATGAAGTTCACTTTGGTTGGCACAATACATTCAGCATAAGGTTATAAGCAAGTTTCAAATGCTCAGGAGCATAGCAGCTTGACAAGCTAAGTTCAACAAACTTTATATGCAGTAAAAGTGTAATGGAAACAACATTTAGGGTGGCACTGTAGAACCTGTTACTGGGCTTTAACATTTCCTTTAAACTGCCCAATGGTACAATAAGGTTTACCGTGGAATAATCCCTGAATGCAGTCTTGAGATGGGTTCTTAAATGAAAATATGATGTTGTGGTGGTCAGATTTGATTACTGATGGGAAGCCATTAGATGTGGAGAATACTGGTGGTATATTAATGAAAACAAGGTCAAGGAGATTTGATCCCCTAAAAAGATAGGATGCTACCTGGTGAAAGAGCTGTTGTTTATAAAATTAAAAAAAATGTGCAATATCAAGGAGTTCACAGTCATTACCTTGCTGGATTAGCCGCAGACTTAGTTATTACAAAGGTAAAGAGAGAGAGTGTTTACACTATCCTGGAACCTAGTTTGCCAAACAGTGTGTTCATGCTCAACAGTCAGGAAGACTTCAAGGTTGAGAATTTTTTTGTTTAGATTTCTGCTACTCAGCAGTGCTATCTGATAGAGGCCTGACTGACATTTGTTATACTGGAAGATCCAGGAGACTGACTCTGCCTAAAAGAAGCAGTAGGTAATAAACAGGTAGAATATGTCCTTGCCAATATATGGAAACCCTGTAGTGAGAGGTGCAAGGGCATCCATGCCAAAGCAGGTAGGACTGCTAACCATTTCTACACAAGCTGAAGCACAATGGATCTCTCAAAAATGATGTTAATTACTGAGCCAGCCATTAAAATCAATTACTTTCTGCTTGCACTGCGGTATTACTCAGGGCGATAGTAGCATGCTGCTGAAGTATAGCTGCTACCCAACCTCAGTTCAACTGTGTCTCCCTCAAGGTGTTGTCTCTATAAATCAGGTCATATGGGTAACTGCAGTGAAGGGATCTAAAAATCTTACTGATATTACCCATACTAGCACCTAAGGGACAACTCACTGTTGACTCTTTCAGTCTGACAAATTGAATGTCCATAGGTTTCACTATAAAATCACCTATGTCTTGGACAATGTTGCACGTAGCAGTATACGCTGGCTGTCTTAAGGGTGCAGGCCTGCAGCGCGGTGACTTTTGTTTGGGAAAGTAACAGAGGATAATGTGCGTGTGTTTTGAGCTGAAGTGCGAGTATATTGCTCAGATATTAGTCTACTAATGAGTTTCCTAGGAGGCTTAGGGAGAGATTTATTTCAGAACTTCAGTCAGCATACGTATGGGTTTAATGTTTATCTTGGGTTTGTGACAACCATGATGACTAAGAAGGTAGCCTTCAATTTAATTACGTATTTACAATTCTGCACTAGTTAGCAATAGGACGTTTCCAGTGAATATGAGCAATTTTTATACTGCCTCAAGGCACCTAGTATTAGCAGGCTTACGACACTTTAAATAAGGGTACACTGTGGTCCTATGGTAGGAGAGATTCTGCTTGCAAACACAATACTACAGAAGAGAAGGTGCAATAATAAATACAAATTAGCACAGATAAACAGTAATTGGCACAGCAGTACAGACTTTTATACAACAGCTAGAAAAACAGTACAGCATAAGAGATGCTAAATAAAGTCAGTATGAAGTCAGCACAACAAGGTGACAAATAGAGTAACATTGTGCAGCATGCAGCAAATGGCAAAAAAAAAAAACAGTCTACTCTCGGCTGTAGCAAATTATTTTATTTATTTATTTAACATTTGTTAACCAGGAATGTCTGACTTGGAACGAGCCAATTTTCAGCGGAGGCCCAGGAAGAAACACTCCAGATGCATGTCTTTTGAAACTTGTATATAGACTGGACCAGGGAGATGGCATTTACATACATACATACATACATACATACAAATGTTTCAAGCATGGGCATTAAAACCCTTCTAGCTTGCAAATATGCCAAAACACTTGTTCCCATAATAAATGTCCAGGCTGTTCTTAAAAATATCTAAACTTGCTTTAATTTAATTTGGTAGTCTGTTCCAAGCATCAGCTACTCTGTCAGAGAACCAATTAGTACACTTCTCATTCCTATAGAGTCTTCTACATAGGTTATCTGACGATTCTCTAGTACTTTTTGATAACCCCAAACATTCCCAGAGGTAGTTGTCCCTAAATGCCCTACATACCTGAATAAGATCTCCTCTTAAATATCTGTAAGAGAGACTGTACAAGTTCAGATATTTTAGTCTTTCATAATAACTTAGATTTTCACATCAATGGATGACTTAGTACATTTCCGCTGTACTCTTTCCAGTTTATTCATGCTTATTTTCCTATAGAGTTTCCATATTGTTATTCCATACTCAAGTTTGGGTCTAATGTAACTACTAAACAATGACTTCATTATGTTTGATTTCCTAAACTTTGTAAATCTTTTTATACAACCTATAGTTCTAAAACTATCATTAGCCAATTGGCTGATATGATTAGAAAAACTCATAGCTAAATCTACCCATATACCCAGGTCCTTAAATGAGTCTACAGTTTCAATCACTGTGTGCTATATAGGTTCATAGGTTCATAGGTTCATAGGCAGGTACTAGGCTATCAGCCCTAGGGCCTATACAAGCCTAGCCAAAAAATGTACCCTGGCTTCCGCCACCCAAGAAAATGATTTTCCTGTGCCCCTGTTGAGCAGAGCCACAGAAGTGATCCCCTGGGTGAATTTCCCATTTCCCATCCAATCATCAAGATTTTTCTTGAAGAGTGCTAATGAGGAGCTCTATTTGACATAGATAGGTAGTCTGTTACAGAGTATGGAAAATCTCTGGGACAGGAATCTAGCCCTCCAGCATGTTCTGTTTATTGTGGTGACAAGGTTTAGGTCCCTAGAGCGTGTAGCTCGGAGGGATTGGGATTTCTTTAAGTGGAGAATGTCCAACAGCTCTGGGTTTGACGTAGCTTTGTATGTTAGGCAGAGATCGTCCCTGAGTAGGCGATATGCGATGAAGTAAAGCTGTAGTTTTTTAAGACGGTCTGCATAGGGCATCTGTTTGAGGCCAGTAATCCTCTTTGTGAGGTATTTCTGTGGTCTTTCCAGTTGTTGTAGATGTCTTGTGAGGTACATACTAAAAGGGGAGTTGTACTGTATAATGAGTCTAATGAGTGATGAGTAGAGGGGAACAATGACCTCTTTTTTTCTGGATGAGAATCCTTTTGTGATGAGATGAGCCATGTAAAAGGATTTCCTGACCACTGTGGCGATGTGTTTATCAAAGGAGAGACTACTGTCCACCTGTGTCCCAAGGTCTCTTTATCACATTTTTGGCATTAAGTAGACTACCAGCTATGTGGTAGTTCATAGGTACAGAGTTTTTACCAAAGGGGATGACAATACACTTTTTGGCATTGAGCTTCAGGCCATGGCTTTGACACCAGGTATCTGTTTCAGTGAGGCCCTTTTGTAGTTTGTCCACATCGTTGGAGTTTCGATTATGGCTCCTAGTTTTCAGTCATCTGCAAACTTTGTTAGCCAAAGACCTTCTGTGTTGCCTGCACTTCAGAGAAGTAGATACCAAACAGGAGAGGACCCAGGACTGAACCCTGTGGTACTCCACTTGTCACTGGTCTGATGTCGGATTTGGAATCCGCTACTTTCACAGTGTGGGTTCTGTCCATGAGCCAGTTGGCAACCCATCTTGTGACATAGGGATTTATACCTAGTTTAGTGAGCTTATCTATAATTCCAGAGTGGGGGATGGTGTTGAAAGCCTTGGCGAGATCTAGATAAGCTATGTGAACCATTTCACCCTCATCTATGGCTTTAGTGACTGCTTCAAAGAAGTCAATCAGGTTTAGGAGACATGATCTGCCTTTTACAAATCCAAACTGGGTAGCGTCCAGAGTTTGGAGATTACCAATGTCTTTGTTTATGAGTTCCACGATGATACGTTCCATGGCCTTGCAGACCAGGCTCGTCAGGCTAATAGGGTGGTAGTTCCTGGAGTCCGTCGTGGCTCCCCCTGTGTGGAGTGGGATAACCATTGCGGTGCGCCATTCAGTGGGTACAAAGCCTGAGGTGAGGCTATGATTGAACATGGTACTTAGGTAGGGTACCAGCTCATTCTGTAGTTCATGTAGAACGCAGCCTGGGATATTGTCAGGTCCCATGGATGCTGTGTTCTTAACTTTGGAGAGTGTGTTTTTTACCTGTGCATCCGTGATTATAGGAACTTTGCATTCTTCCGGTATAGAGATGGGCCCTCTAGGGGGTGAGAGGGGGGGTAAAGTTAGCACTGAACCTATCTGCTAGGATGTTGGCAATATCAGTTGGTTCTGTATATTTAGTGCCATTGTGCTGTAACTCAGAGCAGATCTGAGTGTTCAGATTTAGATTCTTGACATAGCTATAGAATGCTTTGTGGTTGTCTTTAGAGTCAGTGGCAATCTTGTTTTCGTAACTAGCTTTGGAGGATTTTATGAGGGTTCTCAGCTTCTTACTGAGGTTGACCAGGGAGTTCCTCCAGTCATGGGATTTTACTCTTGTTTTGCAACAGTTTCTTTCTTCTGTTGTAGAGTTTGTTTATGGCAGAGGACCACCAGATTGGCTTCCTTTTTTTGGAGGATAACATCTTGGTTCTATTAGGGATAGCATGATCCATGCACTCGTGTAAGTACTTTAAAGTGCATTTGTGCAGGATTCGGCAGTCATACCTCTATTGTCCGTCTGCATGGGTGTCATGAAGTTTGCCACTTCTGTCTTAAGAAGTGTGAAGTTGGCTTTGGAGAAGTTTTTTACGATGGTTTCCCTAACTGGGTGTGGGGGTGGGATGTGGATGTCTAGGCTGATTAGCTTGTGGTCGGATCTGACCAACGAGGAATTGACCTCTGGTGTGGAACACCGGTTTCCCATGTTGGTAATGACCAGGTCTAGGATATTGTTGCCCCAGGTGGGGGTGTGAATAAGTTGATCCAAGGAGTTGGAAATTATGAATTCTAGAAAACGTTGAGCAAAAGAGTTGGTACATGAGTAGTTTTCCCAGTTAATGGTGGGGCAGTTGAAATCATTAAATATTCACCTTTCTGTTTATGTCTCCCAAATCTCATATGCTTAGTTTTTGATGTATTTATCAACATATTATTCTCCTGTGCCGAAATGGTCAATTTAGTCAAATTATTTTGCAGACATGCCTTATCTCTAACACTTGTAACCAGTTTACCCAATTTCAGGTCATCAGCATATAGATTGTAGAACACCTCAGATGAAAAAGTAAGGTCTGAAAGATACAATCTAAACAAGTAAGGGCCTATTACAACTTGACTGTAACCTAGGATTTCACCTGTCCAGTTGGTGTGTGATACTTACCATGTCCTATTTGTAAACCATGCAGCTATCCATCTTATTAACAGTACATCAATACCTAGTTGTACTAATTTATTGATCAGTGTTTTAACAGGTTCATAGGTTGATACCAGGCTATCTGCCCTAGGACATTTACAAGCCTAGCCAGAGTGTGTTTGGCTTTCGCCACCCTTTTAGATTAGTTGACTGTGCTTCTGTATAGTAAGTCACAGAAGGTAGCCCTATTAAGGTTAGTTTACTGTACCTCTGTCTAGCAGGGACACAGAAGAGATCCCAGGGGTAAACTTATGATCTCCCATCCACTCGTCAAGATTTCTCTTGAATAGGGTCAGTGAGGGGCTCTGCCTAACATGGATTGGGATTTTGTTCCAGAGTGAGGGGAGCCTCTGGGATATGAATCTGTCCCTCCAGCATGTCCTATTTATTTCTGTGCTGAAGTTCAAGTCCCTGGAGTGTGTAGCTCTAAGGGATTTGGATTTCCTGAGGCGGAGCATGTCCATTAATTCTAGGTTGGACATGGCTTTATACGTCAGACACAGATTGCCTCTTAGTAGGCGGTACACAACTGAGTAGAGCTGGAGTTTCTTTAGCCGAACTGCATAGGACATCTGTTTGAGTCCCTTGATCATCTTGGTGAGGTACTTTTGGGGTCTTTCCAGTTGCTGCAGGTGTCAGGTAAGGTACATCCCAAATGGGGCATTGTATTCAATTATGGGCCTGATAACTGATGAGTAGAGGGGCACAATGACCTCTCTTGATCTAGATGTGAACCCTTTCATGATGAGGTGGGCTATATAGAAGGTCTTTCTAACCACTTTGGCAACGTGATTGTCTAAGGAGAGATTACTATCTACTTGGGTCCCCAAGTCCCTAATTACTTCTTCGGTACCTAATGGATTATCACCTATGTGGTAATTTGTGGGCACTTTGTTCTTCCCAAAGGGGATGACTATGCACTTTTTGGCATTTAGCTTTAGGCCATGGCTCTAGCATCAGTTATCCATCTCTGTGAGACCCTTTTGGAGGATGCTTGTGTCAGCCAGAGAGTCGATTATGGCACCCAGTTTGCAGTCATCCGCAAACTTTGTCAGCCATAGTCCACCCATGTTAGCCTGTACCTCGGAGAAATATATACCGAACAAGAGAGGTCACAGGACTGAGCCTTGTGGGACGCCACTTGTTACTGGTTTAGAGTCTGACATGGCACCTGCAATTCTGACCATGTGGGTTCTATCCCTGAGCCAGTTTGCAACCCATCTTGTGACATAGGGGTTGATATTTAAGTTGGTGAGCTTATTTATGATGCCCGAGTGGGGTATTGTGTCGAAGGCTTTTGCGAGGTCCAGGTAGGCTGTGTGGACTACCTTCCCTTCATCTATGGCTTTGGTAACTGTTTCAAAGAAGTTAACCAGGTTCAAGAGGCAAGATCTGCCCTTAACAAAGCCGAATTGGGTAGGACCCAGTGTCTTTGTTTATGATTTTCATGATGATGCGCTCCATAGCCTTGCAGACCAGGCTAGTCAGACTTATAGGGCGACAGTTTCTGGGGTCCGTTGTGGCACCACCTTTGTGACCTTTGTGGAGTGGCACCACTGTTGCTGTATGCCATTCCTTGGGTACATATCCCGTAGTAAGGCTGAGATTGAACAGTGACTTTATGTGTGGGTTTAGTTCTTCTTGGAGCTCATGTAAGACGCAGCCCGGGACACCGTCTGGTCCCACTGATGCTGTATTTTTTGCTTTGGAGAGGGCAGCTCTCACCTGTGCATCTGTGATCTCAGGGAGGCTACACTCTGTTGGGATAGACATTTGCTCTTTTGGGGGGGAAGGGGGGAGAAGTTTGCACTGAACCTTTCTGCCAGGATGTTGGCAATGTCTGTGGGTTCAGTGTATCTTTTGTCATTTTGCACTAACTCAGAGCATATCTGGGAGTTGCCTCCCAGGTTCCTGACATAACTAAAGAAGGCCTTGTGATTATCTTTAGTGTCTTGTGCAATTTTTCATTCGAAGCTGGCCTTAGATGATTTTATGAGGGATCGTAGTTTCTTACCAGTACTGATCAGAGATGCCTTCCCTTTTTTGGGATTTTGCTCTATCATGTAGTAGCTTCCTCCTTCTGTTGTATAGCTTATTTATGGCCGGGGTCCACCAGACAGGTCTCCTGCCTTTGGAGGATTGAGTCTTGGTTTTATTTGGAATAGCATACTCCACGCATTCCTGTAGGTGTCCATAGAATGCTTCTGTAAATGATTCTGCATTTTGGGCCGTATTTTCTACCAGCCCGGGGGCTTTGAAGGATTTCACCTCAGTTTTGAGAAGTGTGAAGTTTGCTTTTGAGAAGTTCTTCACCGTGGTTTCCTTGCTTGGGGGTGGGGACGGAATATGGATGTCCAGTGAGATTAATTTATGGTCTGATCTTACCAATGAGGGGTATACCTCTGGTGTGGAACATAGAGACCCCATGTTGGTGATGACCAGGTCCAATCTGTTTTCCCCTCTTGTGAGAGTGGTGACCAGTTGTTACATAGCATTTGAGTTTATGAATTCTAGGAACCGTTGGGCGAGGGTGTTGGGGCTTGAGTAGTTTTCCCAATCAATGTTTGGGTAGTTGAAGTCACCCAATATAATGGTGTTTGGAGTGACCTTCATATTCTCCAGTGTTCTCAGGAAAGCTGAGTGGGGTTCCTGTCTTTGGGAGTGTGGTCTGTAGCAGGCTACAAACTGAAAGGCAGTTTTGCCCACTGTTAGTTGCACATGGATGGTCTCCGATGCTTTGTGCAGTGCCACTAACCTGGAGGTGAGGGTACCTTTGATGAATATGGATACTCCCCCTCCTTTTGTGGTTCGGTCCGAGTTTTGGGGCCGAAAAGCATGGTATGAGGTATAACCTGGTAGCGCTGGGGTGCTTTCGGGAGCCTTGAACCAGGTTTCTGTTACTGCACAGATATTGATATTCTCCATACTGAGTAGAGTCTCGAGTGCGTGCATCTTGAGGTTTAGACTTCTGGCATTGAGCAGCATTACCCTTAGTTTTTTTTTCTTTGTGTTGTCTATGGAGGTGGGTTTGTCTTTTGAACCTTGCCTAAAAGAGGCACTATGGGGGAGGCAAGAGCCTTTGCCATTATTCGAAAACCCAGGGGTGACAGGTGCAAGCCATCCCTAGCGAAGCAACGTGGCTTGTCGAGCATGTCATCCCAGGCTGACTGATACTGGATCCCCTTTGAATGACACCAATACATTAGCCAAATGTTAAAATTGATCATTTTGTCTTCATACTGTGGCATCATTCTTGGTGAGGGCAAGATGCTACTCAAGGTCAGGGTCATACCAGCCTGGGCTACATGATCAGAGAGTTCCTCTATGTCTCTTTTCATGTAGTCCAGGGAGGTATGTCTCAGGTCATTCACACCAGCATGGACAATGATGGAGTCATATTTGTACTTGCTTTGGAGTGACCTGAGTGCATGTGTTATGTGGCGGATCCTGGCACCCGACAGGCAGCTTACAGTGACCTTCTCCCTGTTCAGTCTGGTGAGTGGGACATCAGTCTGTCTGACAATAGAGTCACCTATTACAAGTTTATTAGGTGTGTTGTTTAGCCTTAGGGGCTGTGACTGTGTGGCACACTGACGTTGTGAGCTATGTGTTACATGGGTATTGTTGCATGGTAGGGGTTGCTTGGATGTCTGCTTTGGAGGTCTCTGCTGCTTAGGCAGATTTTTGTTTAGAGCCTCCAAGTATGTTTCTGTGTGTTTATGTGGTTGGTTTGCTGATGAGATAGGTCTATGTGAGACTGGATTTATGGTGTGTGTGGTTACCTTTTCCTCCTGACCGGCTGTGCCTATACTGGGTTGAGAGAGCTCAGCCTCCAGTTTGGCTATATAGTTGCATCTCTCACATATATTTGAGCTTGTTGGGAGGAGGAGAGGGTGGTCTGTGTACATAAGACAGTTGTCACATTGCCTCAAGATTCCCAGATTCACCAGCTGGACTAGGGAGTAAACCCGAAACTAACCTTTGGACATGCCTGAATAGTATAGGGAACTACTTATTGACTGATCAGAAAGGACCAATAGGGAGCAAGTACTTAAAAGGAGTATAAGAGGGTGTAGTTCTTAAGTTTATTAGTGTTTACCTGTAAGATTACTTATATGAGCAAGTGCAGGGCTTTAGAATGAAAATAGAGTGCTTATTTTGAGATTTAGAGCAGTTCTAAGTGAAAAAGTGAAGAGCAGACTTTGTGGAGCCGGGAATAGTTTAAATCTGTTTAAGCGGCACTGCCCGATGCTGCGCTATGCACAAAATTGTGCTAAAGCGGGTTTTAAAGCAGGGGATTTGAAAGAGCTAGGAATTAGCCCAAAACAGCCAATAAACAAGCTCCACACTCTCACTGGTGAACAGAGAAGCTTACTCCTATCCAAGTAAGGATATGGGCAACACAGGAACTTGTACTAAAGTCCAGAATACAGCAAAACTAAATTCAGGACTATTCTAGCTCAGAAAAGGCAGGAAACAAGGTTATATTTTTTTGGGTTTTTTTTTCTTTTTTTTTAAGACAGTAACAGATAGCAGGAAAACACAGTAAATGCTTTGCACAGGCTAGCGCACTTGAGTGGGCAGCCTCAACAGTTAAATTAAACAATAAAAAATGACTTTAAAGTGCAGGTAAGCAAAAATGCAATAACAAGCTTATTTAAGTAGTACAGCAGTTACAAACTCATTTTTCGGCGAGAATATGCAGTCGCTATTGTAAAGGCAGTAAAGAATACTTAAATCAGGTAGCAGTCACTCTTTTTCCTCTCTCTGCTGCTAGCACCACTCTGCAGGACCATGAGGAGCTTATGCAGTCGCTAATGTAAAGGCAGTAAAGAATACATAAATCAGGTAGCAGTCACTCTTTTTCGTCTCTCTGCTGCTAGCACCACTCTGCAGGACCACGAGGAGCTTGGCTGAGTCAGAACAAGTGCAAAAACTGGGCCAAAGCGGGTTTTAAAGCAGGGGACTTGAAAGAGCTAGGAATTAGCCCAAAACGGCCAATAAACAACTAGTTTCTGGGCTGAGACCACTCCTTCAGGGACAGATAGGCTGCTTAAAGCTCCCAACTCTCACTGGAGAATGGAGAAGCTTCCTCCTATCGAAGTAAGAATATGGGCAACACAGGAACTTGTACTAAAGTCCAGAATACAGCAAAACCTGAATTCAGGACTATTCTAGCTCAGAAAAGGTGGAAAACAAGGATATAGTTTTTTTTTTTTTTTAAGACAGTAACAGATTGCAGGAAAACACAGTAAATGCTTTGCACAGGCTAGTGCACTTGAGTGGGCAGCCTCAACAGTTAAATTAAACAATAAAAAATGACTTTAAAGTGTAGGTAAGCAAAAATGCAATAACAAGCTTATTTAAGTAGTACAGCAGTTACAAACTTGCTTTTCGGCGAGAATATGTAGTTGCTAATGTAAAGGCAGTAAAGAATACTTAAATCAGGTAGCAGTCACTCTTTTTCATCTCTCTGCTGCTAGCACCACTCTGCAGGACCACGAGGAGCTTGGCTGAGTCGGAACAAGCGCAAAAACCGCGCCAGAGCGGGTTTTAAAGCAGGGGACTTGAAAGAGCTAGGAATTAGCCCAAAACGGCCAATAAACAACTAGTTTCTGGGCTGAGACCACTCCTGCAGGGACAGATAGGCTGCTCAAAGATCCCCACTCTCACTGGTGAACAGAGAGGCTTCCTCCTATCCAAGTAAGGATATGGGCAACACAGGAACTTGTACTAAAGTCCAGAATACAGCAAAACCTGAATTCAGGACTATTCTAGCTCAGAAAAGGCGGGAAACAAGGATTTTTTTTTTTTTTTTAAGACAGTAACATATAGCAGGAAAACACAGTAAATGCTTTGCACAGGCTAGCACACTTGAATGGGCAGTCTCAACAGTTAAATTAAACAATCAAAAATGACTTTTAAGTGCAGGTAAGCAAAAATGCAATAACAAGCTTATTTAAGTAGTACAGCAGTTACAAACTCGCTTTTCGGCGAGAATATGCAGTCGCTAATGTAAAGGCAGTAAAGAATACTTAAATCAGGTAGCAGTCACTCTTTTTCCTCTCTCTGCTGCTAGCACCAGTCTGCAGGACCACGAGGAGCTTGGCTGAGTCGGAACAAGCGCAAAAACCGCTCCAGAGTGGGTTTTAAAGCAGGGGACTTGAAAGAGCTAGGAATTAGCCCAAAACGGCCAATAAACAACTAGTTTCTGGGCTGAGACCACTCCTGCAGGGACAGATAGGCTGCTCAAAGATCCCCACTCTCACTGGTGAACAGAGAGGCTTCCTCCTATCCAAGTAAGGATATGGGCAACACAGGAACTTGTACTAAAGTCCAGAATACAGCAAAACCTGAATTCAGGACTATTCTAGCTCAGAAAAGGCGGGAAACAAGGATTTTTTTTTTCTTTTTTTTTAAGACAGTAACAGATAGCAGAAAAACACAGTAAATGCTTTGCACAGGCTAGCGCACTTGAATGGGCAGCCTCAACAGTTAAATTAAACAATCAAAAATGACTTTAAAGTGCAGGTAAGCAAAAATGCAATAACAAGCTTATTTAAGTAGTGCAGCAGTTACAAACTCGCTTTTCGGCGAGAATATGCAGTCGCTAATGTAAAGGCAGTAAAGAATACTTAAATCAGGTAGCAGTCACTCTTTTTCCACTCTCTGCTGCTAGCACCACTCTGCAGGACCATGAGGAGCTTGGCTGAGGAGTTTTGTGCATGACCCTGTCAAATGCTGAAGTTAAATCTATATAATCACATCACAGTGCAATTTTTCATTCATAGCTGTTATTATATTATTATAGAACATCATGTTACAGGTGGTAAGAGATTTATTTTCAACATATGCATGCTGATATATGGTTTCAAGTCCCAACCTATCCAGTTCTGACAATAACTTATCCAGTATTACCTTCTCCATAATTTTTCCACAACATGAAAGTAGACTTAAGGGTCTATATGATTCTGGGTTTGTCCTACTCCCCTTTCCCTTAAAGACAGGTTTACTAAGTGCATGTCTCCAGTCTTGAGGAATCTCCCCATATTTATATGACCTAGTGAATAATAGATGTAATGGCAGTGTAAGTTCTTGCTTAAGTGTTCTCAGGTCATTGTTACTTCTTCCATCTCTTCCCTGTGCTTTGTTTGGATCCAGTTTGCACAGTTCATTTTCAATATAATCTAATTTGATTCCAGTATCTGGGGTTACCTGGATGTCACTAGGACAACTTACCACCCCTTTTGTGGAGCCAAACTGTTCTGCATAAGATTTTGTAAATATATGTACAATCTGTTGTGTCTGAGAATAAATTTTAGAATCTGCACACAGGGATTTGGTGTTTGCCTGAGATATCCAGCCACTGTGCAACTCTTCAAAGGCAAGAATGGCCAATTCTATTCTGCTAGTAGCTTGGCAATATAAAATTAAAAATAAAAGCAGCTCCACAAGCAAGCATTCTATGTAAATGGGCCAAAACTAGTCTGGTTATCTGTTTGACAAGGTAAAATCAGCATCTGGAATCGGTTTGGTATATAAAATCAGCACCATGGACAGGTGCCTATATATAGTTATTGTAGGAGAACAGAGGTGGCAATTCCAGTGAAACTAACAACTGAAGAACAAATAAAACGATGCAGAAAATTATGTGAGGTGTTCCGCAGGTGACCCTTCTGTGACTTTTCAATATTAATAAATTACCTTCCATTGCAGCAACCACAGACTAACTGCATACTTTATAGAGATAATATAGCTATCACAAGATCACAGTACACCGCAGACTCTCAACAAAAAAAATAAAGAATGACCTTAGTGTTGTGTGGAATTAACTAACCAATACCAAATTAATTATAACGCACACACACACACACACACACACACACACACACACACACACACACACACACACACACACACACACACACACACACAAAAACAGCCTGTTCAGTACAAAAAAAATAAAGATTACCCAATGTCCCATACATAACCAAAGCAAAGCCAGGCTGCAGTGTTGATCTTTTCATGAAACCCAAGGTGCTGACATTATATCTATACTGGGCCAGAGAGATGGGATTTGGTGTTTGCCTGAAATACCAGCCACTGTGCAACTCTTCAAAGGCAAGCATATATTCTCCTTCCTTATACCAGCCAATGCCTACAGATTTCCGAAGGCCTGGGAGACAGCACATAAAAACATATGCAATGGCAGCCAAAGCTCTTAGCATTCCATCAGCTGAGATTAGAAAGAAAAATATGGACCCAAATCCAATTCACTAGTAATAAAAAAGGGAATGCTTCAGACCTCTTGTTCTCCATGACGGTAATCACTCTGGAGCAAAGCAGAATCTTTTCTCAGCTCCTAGAGCAAAGAGCTGGAATAGTTTTGCTCCCTAGAGTGACATGAACAACAAGAATAACAAAGCACTGAAGGACCTCACAAGAAGAGACCTCTTCATTGAAACTATTCAAGAAATTGAAGTGAAATGGTTGTACACATAAGATTAGACAGAAGAGAGACTGGACTTGCTCTCAGTTTTAGCGTGCCTTTTCCATGGACATAATGACATCTGAACTTCTGCTTTAATTCTTCAGTGACTGGAAAAGTCTGCAATTAGATGCTTGAGATGGTGTCTTATTTAGATAATGTATTTTAATATTCAGATATTATACTCTAATATTTCCTTTCAATGGGGTTGTTTTTTCTTTGCAGTACTTACATTAGCTCATAAATAACTGTACATATGTAGTTTGTGATCACCTACCCCATTAAGGTTGTCAGCTACTGCAGCATATGCTGATTTTTCATCATTGTATTCATTATCTTTAACCACAATATGCAATGCTCTGCTCCCATATATGCATACAAAGTATTTTAGGGTACAATAAGAATACTACATGATACCCTGTGGTGACTTAACGGAAGCAGTTTTTTTTCCATTTATGTTTTTTACTCCTGCATTCTTTCAGACATTATGACAAGCCTTTATGTACTGGCCTGTACCTACTGCATTCCTTATATCACCATGCCTTCTTTGCTTTCTCTCTCTTTTTATCCACTCCTTTGTGCTGCTGTCTGTCCTTTCCTAGTCAGCTTTACTAATGGTTACAACCTGGATAGTGTCTGCTTGTATGACCACAGGAAAAAAAAAAAAGACAACTAAGCTAAGTGGCTATTTATGCCTTGATAGTAAACAGCCATAAACCTTACCTCCTTTTTCAGAGAGGGATAGGCCAGTCAAACTAGGGACAAATTTCTGAGCATGCATCCAGTAATTTAGTAATTCATCACAATGTCTAATTTGCAGTTGAAGGCTACTGCATAGCAAGTCTCTCACCATCATGTTTTATTTGCTGATGTACGTTTAGCTCTCTGGTCTTATTATTAGTGGAATCATTTGCTTTATAGAGATACAACAAATTTTGGACTACTGGGTGCCTAGTGGCATGGAAGGCAAGAAACAGATCTCCCCTCAGGAATATATAAGGCACTGAATAAAAAGCAGTGCTTCCAGTCTTTTCTGGTGGTTTAAGGTTCTAACATCAGTGATCTCTTTGGTTGGGAACTTCTGGGGTCTTGCCAATTGTTTGATGTCTAGTGACCAAAGGGTGCATCATACTATCTGACTGGTCTAACTAATGTAGAAGACAGAGGGTGAATCACTTCTTTAGATCTGGATGATAACCGTTTTGTGATGAGCTGTGCTAAGTAGAAGGACATCCTGATGACTATAGTAACAAGATGATCATCAAAAGTGAGAGAATTATCAAACCAAGTTCCAGAGTCCCTAACTACATTCTCATTTTGAAGTGGGGTATTGTTTATGCTAGAGGGAGGAGTCTACTGAATGTGACAACATTGTAGTTTTTTGCATTTAACTTGAGTCTATTTGAATATCATGCATTGACAAGTGTAAGCTTGTGTTGGGTGGCCTAGGCATCAGTGGGGAATGTGAGACCACTACCCAGTTTACAGCCACCTGCAAACTTGGTTAACCAGAGATCTTGGTTGGTGATCTGCAGATGCCAAACAACAGAGGTCCAGTACTGAGTCCTGCAGAATACCACTAGTCACCTTTATACCCTCTGCAAAAACATCAACTCTTGTCATTGTATGGGTTATATCTTCTAGCCACTTTGCTATCCATCTTACTACATAGGGATCTATTTGAGGTATGCCTAGCTTGTTTATTACACTAGCATGGGAAATAGTATCAAATGCTTTGGCCAGGTCGAGGTATGCTAATGTCTAGCATGACCGCTGTTTTCATTTCCAAAAAGTTAACCACAGTTATTAGGCAGACTCTAGCCTTGACAAAGCCAAACTACTGCGACTCTGGTCTAAGATTTTTAACAGGAGCGTCACTGGCACAACATACAGCACACCCACCTTTGTGCCAGAAGACCAGAAGGTCATGAGCTTGTTTCCCATTCCAGGTGGCTGGACTGGTGATACTGCAGTGTAGCATTAGAAGGTGCAATACTTTGTATGTGTTATTAAACTAAGGTCCCATGTACTTGAGTTAGCAGTAGGGGTCCTTTATTTATAAAGAAAAAATGAATCCCTATTTACAACATATTTACAAATATATAGCTATATAAATATATTTACACATTTATAATTTTCTTTACAATCATATTTTTCATCGCTATTACACCCCCACTCCTTTTCCATAACCATCTGATTTAACTTAATACTGTTGTTAAAATCCATTTTCCATTAAACATAATTTCATTTAATCTTTCATTCGATATGACATAAAATAACTTGTCTACTCTTTTAACATGTTTACTTCTATTCTTATAGAATCCATATTTAACCTTATCCATGTTTCTTTTATCCACTTCTTTTATATCTTATACAAATCTTCATTACATAGTTTTCCCTGTAACCTTTTTACTCTTTTACATATCAAAAAACACATGCTCCACAGTTTCTTCTTCTTGACAATGTAAACATATTCTATCACTTTTCTTTTTATATGGCATATTTCCTTTTACTGGCAATTTATCTATTAACAGACTCCACAAAAAATCTTGATATTCTACTTTCTGACTACATCATTTGCTTCTTATTTGTATAGCTTTAAATTTTTCATCTGTTAGATCTTCAAATGGTTTTACATAGTAATGTTTTATCATTACATTCTTATAAAATACTTAAATGAAAAAACGTATCTGCAATAATTCCTTGTCAAATGCTGTTGGCAACATAAATACACTTGCTAAGTAAGCCATGTTTCCCAACAATACTGAATTTATCAAATAAGCCTTTTTCTGACTGATAATTTACATGTTTTTCAAGAAAGATATGTTTACTTTATTTCTTTTCTTTTCCCCACTGAATTCTACTTTCACCTTTATTCACAAATGTTATACCCAACACAAAAATGTCATTCATTGTAAAATATATACCACTGATCTTTACTACCTCGCCTAAATCTTTACTTTTCTCTTTATTTAAAGCCATCCCTCTAGACACCCATTTGTGTAAATTATTACTTTTTTATCCACATTTTGTTTTTTGCAATTATTATAATGTCATCTGTATATGTTAACAGAACTAGAATTCTTACCCCTTTGGGTGTTATATACTCCGCCTGCTTTATTTTGTAATTTATTTCACATACTATCACATTCATAACTAATGCAAAGAATATACAACTCATTGGACATCCCTGTGTTACACCACTCTTCAAATGTACCTCTTGGTTTAACCAGCCATTTACAAATATTTTTACTTTATTATTACTATACGCTGACATACACATTTTACTAATGTTCTCACTTATATTACATTCTTTCATTATTACCTATAAGATTTCATGTCTAATTGTGTCAAATGCCTTATTATGATCTCCTATCATGATGTTTGCTTCTTTTCTGTTCATAATATCATTCAAAATTTCTGTACCATTAATAATTCTTGACAACCTTTCCCCTTTGTACTATATATGCTATCTTTCCCATTTTAGTTTCAAATCTCTTTTCTGTTATTTTCATAAAGATCTTATAATCATTATTATTCAGTACTACTGGTCTCCAGTTTACTTCTTTTCTATCTTCCTTCTTCAATATGAATAAGTACTCAACTGCATAATTCTTTATACATAAAATCTTCCTTTAACCACTCATTCAAAATCTGTAAAAAAAATATGTTTTTTTTTTTGCCAATCCCTTATATTTTCATACATTTCATACCCTATTCCATCTGGGCCTGCAGCCAAATCTATATTTACTTTCCTAATCCTTCATCTAGCTCATTTAAATAAATCTCCTTTTCCAATTCTTTATTCTTCTTTTCTGTTAACTGTTTTATTTTACATGTTTTTTCACTACCTTCTTTTTTCTTTAAACATTTTTGCACATATTATACTACACTACTCATAATCTTTTCCGGAGTTCTTTCTATTTCTCTTTTTACATTTATTTCTCTCATTACACTATCATCTTCCTTTTCTAATCTGCTTAAGAAATTTAATACTACTTCTCTTTTTCCTTATAAAACTATCTTTTTTATATAATAATTCTTGCATTTTTTCTTAATTTCTTTCATATAACTATTTTTCTTTGTCAAAGTACTTTCTATCATTATGTTCTAAATCTTCCTAAGCATTGCTATATGTTCTTTTATAGTTTTCCTTATCTACTTTTCTCACATCATACTGCCACTGTAAAAAACATTTTTATATTTTTCCTTAAATATATTCCACCATTCAGACCAGTTTGTATAAAATGTTCTCATAGTAATATGATCTTTCCATAACTGCATTATTAATCTCTTTCCTTCTTCATTCCATACTTTCTCATTTACCCTTTTATTCCTTTGTCTATTTTTATATATTCCTTGTTTTCTCTTATCTCTAGCCATATTGCAAAACAGTAGAAAATCCTGTTTCAACTAGCTCCCTTTCTCCTATAACTAAACCTTATAATACTACAAAATAATCTATCTCAGTTTTATACATACCCATTTTGTTTAGTCCATAAATTGTTGTCCCAAAGTTTTAACTTACCAAATCTTATAACTTCGAACATTTTTCTTATATAATTTCCTTCCTTTTTATGTTTGCCTCTTAAATCACAGTTAAAGTCTCCTGCCATTATAATGTTCATATTTATCACTACAAAATCTAAAATCTGATGAAATTAACTTTAACTTTCTTTATAGTTAGTATAAGCATATAGCTTTCCATTTTAAATCTATAATGGTTAATCTTCACATCTAATATCTTTACAGCAGTTCTACAGAATATGTCAACTTCAGAACATCTCTCATTTCCCAAATTATCTTTCCTCCTCACAGTTTTTCTGTCTGTAATCTTTTTTCATTTGTTAAAAATCTTGTCTTCTAATATAATTGCATCTACAGCACATATATTTCACTACTGCAAAATTCCTGCTCTTCTGACTATATTCTTAATACTGAATAGTATTAAGAATATAGTCAGAAGAATAAAAAAATTGCAGGATTTACAGAAAGCACTCCAAATTTTTCATTTACCTTTTCCTTAGATTCATGCTTTCATAAGTTCATAGCCAATTATTAGGCTAGATTTTAACAGGCCATTATAAGCTTAACCAACTTCCTTCCCAAAGATGAGAATCAAACTCTAAACCTTGTGTTTGTGAGTAAAACACCTTAACCATTACATCAAGCCCCAATCTTTAGCTGTATATATTCTTTTTCGTCACTTTCCTTTCTTTTTTCTTTTGCAATTATCCCTTTAAATATTCTTTTTCTGTCTTTTATCCCTTTACCAATATAATTTTTTTCTTTCCTTTTACTACCTCCCAGCTTATGCCTTTGTCACTTATTTCAGAACCTTTTTCTATATCCTCTTTATTATTTTTATCCAAAAACAGACAAGCAGAGAACAACCACGTCGAGTAAAATACCATAAAACTTTATTTTCCCAGATTTTCAGGCCATATGCCCTTCATCAGATAACACACAGTATAAAACCCCACATATTTAAAATAAGTATCAACCTATCACATTTCTATAAACTGCCTCGGAGGGCAGTTTATAGAAATGTGATAGGTTGATACTTATTTTAAATATGTGGGGTTTTATACTGTGTGTTATCTGATGAAGGGCATATGGCCTGAAAATCTCTGAAAATAAAGTTTTATGGTATTTTACTCGACGTGGTTGTTCTCTGCTTGTCTGTTTTTGGATATTCCTGGATTCTGCTACGTCCAGAAGACTTTGGTGCAAGAGATTGTTTTTTCTTAGCTCTTTATTATTTTTCTCATCTAATTTTTCTTCCAATTTTGTTACATTTATAACATGTCAATTCACATTCTTGCATCATATCCCACTTCCCAACAAATATAGCATTTTCTTTTGTTACAGTTACTTATCAAGTGCCCTTTTCCAAAAAAAATTATTTTGGTTGTGTCCAGTATTTTATAATACCCCTCTTCCCTCAACATTTATCATGCATGGTATATGTATATTTTTGTCTGTTTTTAACACAATATTACAATCTCATGCACCAGTCCATAAAACCCTTTTCTCATAAACTTTTGCAATGTCCAGTACTTCTTTACAAAAAGCTTTCAAATGTAATTTCAAAGTCTCTCTTTCTACCTCTGTTTGTAATTGTACATCAATCTTCTTTTTTGTTTCCCTGTTTAATGTTTTTATCACATAAAGATTCTATGAGTTACAGTCTTTCTTTTTTCATATTCTGAAGAAAATTTTCCATTGAAAAACAGTCTCAAATATGTCACAAAATATCTCTTTTTAATAAGAATAAATGCTCTTAACTACCGTGCTTTTATACCCAATGGAGCTCTTAAATTGTCCTATACTTCATACCTCTCCATTTCTTTGTCTTCTTTACTTTTATTCCTTACCATGCACTTCTGTTTTTCATTTTCTTATGCCTTCTTTTCTATTACTCCACTTTTGCTTCTTTTACTTTCTCTGCATATGTTTTCTTTTCCATCTCACCACTATTCTTCAGGATTGTCTCTGCATCCTTCTTTGTATTTTTTCCATAATGTCCCTCCAGAAAACATCTCCTTCATTTTCTGTCTCACTCTGCACCAACATCCCGCAACCCTCCACACTGGAGGGTTGTAATTATACACCCATCATTTGCTGACTCATCTCCATCAAACAGGTTTCTTTGAGACATTTCCTCAAAATCCTGTACACATTCTCTAGTTTTGATATTTTCATTCTCCTTCATTTCTTTCACGATTCCAGCATCTCCTTCTCTACCAATATCCCTCCCCGTTTCTCTGGGCTTCTTCTGCGCCTAGAATGGAACCAGGAAGTGCTCCTCCAAAATGGTTCCTGCTCACAACAATAACGAGTAGGGGATATTCCCTGATATCCTATCCAAATTTCCCTGAGAAGTGGAAGTACCACCTTGGTTATTCCCTGATAAGAAGCCACAAGCCTACTGAGATTAACCAGGTCAACAAAGGATAAATAAATAAAACATAAATAAATATCATGGTTAATCAGGTCAGTTGTAATATGTTCCATAGCCTTGCAGATTAGATTTGTCAAACCGATAACTATAATTTCCGGGGTCAATGGGGAGGGGGCGAACCTTGTGAAGTAGCATCATAACTACTGCATGTCAGACCTCAGGGACAAAGTTAGTGGTTAGTCTCAGGTGGAGTAGTTTTTCCCCTTGAAGACTGAAGGGCTGAGGCACTACAGAAATTAATAAAGTTGTTTTTAGTAGCAAAGAAGTATGTATGATCTACTTTAAGGAGAAGCTCTACCGATGTCTATTTAGTCCTATTTATTAAGCAGACAGATATTTTATCAGGTCACACTGAAGATGTATTTTCAGTCTTGGAAAACATCTTCAGTATATATTCTGATATCTTCAGGGATAAGCATGTCTTGGATAGTTGTCACTGGGGTGAAGGTTGCACTGAATTTGTTGGCTAGTATGTTGGCAGCGTTAACTGGATTCTAAAAGGTAATTCCATTCTGAATAAGTTTGTGGGCTGTTTTGCTTTTCCTAATGGCATTTTTTTTAATTCTTTGACAATTAATGTTAATCTTGATTTGTTCTGCTGTATACTATAAGGAGTTTTTTTTATTTTGTTCTTAGACTTCCCACTATATTTTGATCTGTTTCAACTAATACCTTTATACATTTATCTAGGTGAATACATTTTTTTTGTGTAGCTAATTGCTTTATCAATGTCTTGAGTGACACTGTTATACATAAATTTTGAGACTTTACCATAGACTTGGAGAAGATTTGTACATTTGAAATCCCTGAATTCTATGACACTGGGATCCACTGGTTTTGAAAATTTAAAGGGAAGGAGATACCAGGGGAATGGTACAGACAGATGCTATATTTCTCAGAGGTAAGTCCAGGAGAATTTGACATCTAGTGGCTTCTTTGACAATCTGGTCTAGGGAATTTTTTTTATTACATGAAGGAACTTTTTGGCATATCCTGCATTCAAAATATAGGTGTCCAGGTTTTTGCTGAAGGAACGTTTTTCAAAGAAAAAAAAGTATATGTATGTATGTATGTATATATATATATATATATATATATATATATATATATATATATATATATATATATATTTTTTTATATATACGTAATTTTCAAGTGACATAGCCAATAACTGGTCTTACTTAATGTGACTTGTACCTCAGCCGGTTCCATTTATGGTTTTGTGGAGTCTGACTAGAAGAGATGGGGTCTTTCACAAATATGGGGACTCCACCACAGTTACTATCATGTCTAAAGGCAAGGAAGACAAAAAAAAAAAACAGGTATGAAAGGGGTGCTATCTGAAAATTTAAACCACATTGGACTAAGCAATGTGCCAGGAGAAACAACTATGATATCTGATCTTTTACAATAAATGGGATAAGTGCAAATTAAATTGGTATCCTAATATTCTAGTGGGTTCAAAGGTCTCATTATACGACTGGGTTGTGTGTTTCTGTACATTGTTCAGTGCATTTTACCAGTGTCTTTCAAACTAATTTTAGACATTATTTTTCACTGTTGGGCTTTTATATATAACCAGATGTTCTCTTTGCTGCCTGTCCAATGTGTCTACATGTTTTAGCCCACTAGTCTGTATAGCTATTCTTTAATTCTCCATATGCTTTAAAGGTACACTATAATGGATAATACTGACAGTGTGGAAAAGACTAATGTAGGGAGTTCATCCAGTTTTACTATTTTTTACCTATCCATGGCTCATGTCATAGAATGTTAAGCACGTATCAACCAAACTGGCCAAGATGGCCCTAAATCACCTAACTCTACAAAAGATAAAGATTCCTTACAGGAAACAAATGTAATCTTCTAATCATGGGCCCTGAGTAATCTCTGCACTGTAGTAAAAGGGCACATCATAGGTACCAACTGATTGGGGGAAGCTGATTTTAAAATAAAACTTTTTCTTTTACTTAGCAAATCTGCAAAATAATTATTTATCCAGTACAGTTACTGTACTGGTCAAATAATTTACTAAAATCAATAGAAAATCTAACCAAGAAGTCCTAAGGCTCTGTCTTTAGCAAAGAGAGTAGCAGGGTATGGGTATAGCAAACCCATATGCTACTAATACACAGTCTAATTGCTTGCAATCAATTGCTCTTAGCAAATGATCTAACTGCTATGCAAGCACTCCCTAGTTACATAGCTACAGACTAGCAGGCGAATAAGATCTCCAAACTTTGAGGACTGTTGTGTTTTACAAGTATGTGATTTTTTCTTACTGGTAGGAAGCAAAACAGATTCATGGGCCGTACTAACAGATGACGCTGCCCACAGCACTCCTTTTTCTTTATTCATTTATTTTCATTGCAATTTGCATGGGGAACAGGTGCCCTTTAGCAGCAGATTAAAATTCATAAATGTGATAGTTTTCTCACCATTCCTAGCAATCCCACATCACAGGATCTCAACAGAAGTGACTATCACGGTCCTCTAAGAACAAAGCCAACACGGGAATGGAGAAAGGAGATTCTACCAATAGGGATGACTGCAATTAGGGATACAGACAATAAGCAAGAGGGGTGAGAATGTACTGGAAAAAACTGGAAAAGGAACTGAGGTATTGAAAGCAAATAACTAGACTAGGAAAGGTAACAGAATGGGAAGATGCCAAGAACTTATTTGGACTGCATGCTAAAGACTGCCTTCCATATTAAGGATTTATATCAGAGTATAGGCAAAGAGAAAGAAACAGGGAGGTGCTAAGCGAAAAACCAGCAATGGTAGAGTTTTTAGTAAAATCTAGAACAGAAGTTACCAATAAGAAAATAATAATTAGCAGAGCATATAAAATATTGCATGATAACTATAAAATAAGAATCAATCAAAGGTGGTTAGGAAAGACTTGGAAGAGAGATTGGCTAAGCAATTCACAAAGAAACAATGGAAGATATATGTATGGCTCTAGAACATGCAACAAAATCTAAAAGATTTTGGATCTTTGCCTCAAAGTGCTTACATAGGTATCTTTAAACCCCTAAACAGACTTCACAGAATTTTTCCTCAGGCAGAAAGCAAATGTTGGAGGTTATGATGGGGAAGAAAGAGGTAACTGCAAACATATTTTCTGGGAGTATAATGAATTGGTAGATTTTAAAGATTCCCTGCAGACTGCTCTGTCAGAGATACTTCGTAAGCCAGCTGGAGTGACTAGGGAAATAATTTTTTTGAGCTATGATACAGAATTGGTATTGCCTAGCCATAGTAAGGCCTTGCTGAGTCTAATTATGACGACTGCCAAAAAATCAATTACTAGAAAATGGAAATCAAAGTCTGTACCAACTTTACTGGAAGTGGTGAAGATAGTAACAGAGTTAAAACAACTGGAACTGGGATATTTAGAAAAGGGTAGGAGCAAATTACATAGAAAAAAATGGGAACAGTGGAATCAATACATGCAGAGGAGGAATAAAGTTTAAAAGAAGACATGATTTGAATGAGCTATGTAATAGTTGACTAACAATGATTGGATATATTAAAAGTGATGTATAATGTTTGCAGCTACAGTTGTGTCCCATGGTTTGGAATGTATAATGGTTGCAACTGAGATTGTGTCACTATGTTTGTCATATATATAAATGCAACATGGCCTGTGTCACACACAATAATTTAATAAAGATGTTTCTTATTTAAAAAAAATGTTGCTATCCATTTAGGGAGTCAAACAATGGATGAAAATAAGTAACATTTAGGGTGATCAGTGAAGTAGCTTGGTGGGGAGGGGGACAATATGTTACGTTTTAGCATTATATATACAAATATGTTACTGTGATCATTTTTCTTTCACTGTTATCACAAGCTAACAAAAGAAAGGTATACAAGAAACATCTTTATTAAATTACCATGTATGGCATAGGCACTTATACATTTATATAAATAAAAACAAACCACATTGACATAATTTTAGTTGCAAACATTATGCATCACTTATAATCTTTTCGTTGACTGTCAGTCAAATATTACATAGCTCATTTAAATCCTGCCTTCTTTAAACATTCTTCTTCCTCTACATTTATTGTTCCCACAATTCCCATTGTTTCCTATGTAATTTGCTCCTAACCTTTACTAAAGATCTCATTTCCAGTTGTTTTATCTCTGTTACTTTATTCACTACTTCTAGTAAAGCTGGTTTAAACTTCATTTTCCATTTCTAGTGATTGCTTTTTTGCCAGCCAACAAAATTAGACTCAGAAAGGACTTACTCTATCTAGGCAATTCTGATTCTGTATCACAGCTCAAAAAATAATTTCCTTAGTTACAGCAGTTTGCTCAACTAGTACCTCTGAAAGAGCAGTCTGCAGGGAATCTTTAAAGTCTGCCGATTCATCATACTCCAGAAAGCATCTTCCCAGTTAGCTCTTTCTTCCCCACCACACCTCCAACATTTGCTGTCTACCCGAATAAAAATTCTTTGGAGCCTACTTGGAGCATAAAAATACCTATGTAAACACTTTCAAGCAAACAGCCTAAATCTTCTAGACTTTGTTACATATTTGAGAGACATACATATATTCCCTCATTATTTCTTTGTGAATTGCTTAATCAATCCCTCTTCTTAATCCTTTCTAACCTCCTCTGATTGAGTCTTATACTTATCATGCAATATTTTGCATGCTCTACTCTGTTCGATTCTCGGCTTGGGTTGGGAGTGCCTTCTGTGTGGAGTCTGCATGTCCTCCCTGCGGTCGAGTGGGCATTTGAAAGACATGCGTTGAATGGGCGTGCCTTCGTTGAAGATTGGGCATCGGGCTGACAACTCGACACCATAAAAACCAACTGTCAATCATTAGCGGACCGGAGTTCCGCTGTGGTGACCCCTAACCGGGAAAAGCCGAAAGACAAACAACAACATCTATTATTCCTTTTTTAATAGCAGCTTCTTTTCTAGATTCTACTAAAAACTCTACCAGTTCTGGTCTTTTGCTTAGGATCCCTCTATTTCTTTCTCTTTGCCTATACTTTGATATCAGTCCTTGCTAGGGAAGGCAATCTCTATCCTACAGTCCTAATAAATTCTTAGCCTCCTCCCATTCCACTACCTTTCCCTCTCTAATTATTTGCTCCCAATAGCCTGGTTCTTTTAACATTTTTCTCCAATAAAGTCCAGCCACCTCTTGCCTATTGTCTGTATCCCTAACTGCAGTCATCTCTATCAGCAGAATCTCCTTTCTCCATTCCCATGTTGACTTAGTTCTTAGAATACTTTCTGCTACTTTATAAATATAATATTCTGCATGGTTATTGTTATTCTCCTTAAGTATCTGCACCCACAATCCCAGTCTCTCCTTGTTTCTTGAGCTTCCCCCCTGTTTCATCATCATCCCTTTCCACTCTGAATTATAGGTTTCTGTTTGTGCTATGTAAAGGAGCCTTAACTGTGTAGCTCTGAAAAACCCCTTCAAATCAGGTAATCCCAAACCGCCTTGTTCAACTGGAAGAATCTGATTATCCCACTTGACTCTTGCCATCTTTGTCTCCCAGATAAAATCTTTCAGCTCTTTATTAATTGCTATTCACAACTTCTCCTCTGGTTGATAAAAATATGCCTGACCCGTGTATAAAACTAAAGAGACTAAAAACATTTTAACTGCTTGTATCTTGCATAAGCCAAAAGAAATTAGTTATCTTGCTATCCATATCCATATAACAGCACTTCCAATTTCTCAGTTTTTGCATTGTCTGTTGTTTAGTGTCTTCCCACATATCCTTAGCTACCACACCAGAATCCTTTTTAATCCATATTCCAAAGTACTTCATTTTATCATGTCCCCATAAATATGGATATTGCTGAACCAATTCATGTGTGTGTACATAATTTACAGCTTTTGCCATTGTTTTAGCTTCATTATTTTTGTATCCTGAAAAGATTTGAAACTGCCTCAAAATGTTCCACAACACTGAAATGTCCTTTTCTGGTTTTATCAGGTATAAATAATATCATCTGCAAATAGCTCCAGCTTTTCTTGACTACTACCATACCAATTATATCCTTGAATTTCTGAGTCTCTTATATTCTTTGCCAATGGTCCTAAATATAATGTAAACAACAAAGGGGAAAGAGGACACCACTGCCTCATTCCTATGCTCAAACAGAAGTTATCAGAGAGGAACCCACCCATTTTAATTTTTGCCTCCAATCCCCCATATAAAAATGCCAAATTTGTGAGCAGCTAATGGAGTTAGGTCAAATTCAGTACAGTGTTGCATTTAAATCCCAAATGGCAGAGTAGGACTGTTAGGTGTTTTGTGTAACAGAGCACCATTTTACTGACACCTGAAAGTTTCATAACAAAATTTGAAAAGGGGACTGAGATATGACTTTTATAGATAAGTATTACATCCATACATTCATGAATGTTTATTACTACAGTCTGGTAGTCTGTATTTTACCTTCTTTCAGCTGGGGCTGGTGTTTTCAAGATATGCCTGGTAGGCAGAACACAGTAATGATCACTTTACTGGTGAGCTGCCACTACATCAAATGTAAAAAAAAAAAAAAAACTCCTATAGCTTTCATCATAATTTTATTTTTTTAATTTACAATATGCCACATCTAACATGCCAAATATTTGAACAACTAATGAAGCTGGGACAAATTCTGCACAGGTCTGCAGTTAAAGCTGTAATGATAGAAAAGGATTTTCATGTGATTTATGTAATTGATAATCCGGTTGTAATTGCCTAAATGTTTCATAAACCTAGAATGAGAGACTGAAATAGTACATGTATATACGCAGGTGCTACATTCATACATTTATAGTTGTTCAGTGCTGCAGACTGCAAATATACTTGGTTTCCACTTTCTGGAGTTCTGCTCAGTATGCAGAACACATTAAAGGCTTAGTTGTCATTAAATACAAAGTACAAGTCATATTCATTTCTCCTGAGTACAAGTTTTGTGTCAATTGACTTTTAATACCATCCCCAATGAACACAAGTTTTTGTGTGTGTGCATTTACAGCTTGAATCACCAGCTAAGTGCATTTTAAAGCTGTGGGCTATGATCTACAATTCTAAGAAATTTGTCATACTATTTTATATGGTTAAAGAGAAAGGGTTATTTATTACTTTGTACCACCAGTAGTCTTATATGGCTATTTTGCTGCTCTTTTTTTACCTTCTGGTTCACAACATTTTTTTTTCAAAATGAGACACTCATTATGTATATGAATCATATCACGTGTGTTCTTATGAAATAAGAATGAAAAGCAATACTGTTCTCATTTCATATATAAATATATATATATATATATATATATATATATATATATATATATATATATATATATATATATATATATACATGGATTCGTATCACTTCACTGAAAGACCATTTCACTGACACTCATTTCACTGAGACCAAATCACCTAAAGTTCATTTCACCTAAAACTCATTTCACTTAAAACTAATTTCACTGACAAGCAGTACTCTAAGGCAAGTCAAAGGTATATGTCCTTTTCCCCACTGTAGTGCGATCCTGGTGTTAGTATATATATAATTAGGGGTGAGGGGCACTGCCCTCCACATTGGGTGTGTGATGGGCATAGTCCCCACCTAGTTAGATTTTACCAAATAATGTAAAACAAAACCAGACAAAAGAAAATCAAATTATGTGGAGGGCTACACCCCCCACTCCCCCTAACTATATATACTATCACCAGGATCGCACTACAGTGGGGAAAAGGACATATACCTTTGACGTGCCTTAGAATACTGCTTGCCAGTGAAATGAGTTTTAGGTGAAATGAACTTTCAGTAAAATAAACTTTTGGTGATTTGGTCTCAGTGAAATGGGTGTCAGTGAAATGGTCTTTCAGTGAAGTAATACGAATCCATATATGGACATATATATATATATATATATATATATATATATACACACACACACACACACACACACACACACACACACACACACACACACACACACACACACATATATACATGGGTCTACTTTGTTTCGTTGAATCTCACTTCACTGAATTTCATTTCACTCCGACCACTTCACTGAAAACTCAAATTACTGAAAACTCATTTCACTGAACTGCAGTTAGTATGTATGGCACTGTGTAGAGTACTGAAAGGCAAGTAAAAGGTATATGGCCTTTTCCCCACTGTAGTGCGATCCTGGAGTTAGCATATATATAGTTAGGGGGGGTGTGGGGGGCACATATTGCATATATTGTCTTCTGGAGAGACTCATTGGTTTGCAACTATGCATGTCTATTGTTTAAAATGCATTGTTTTGACATTTTTGATAAAATACAATATAAAACAAGGTGAAGGCTACGCCACCCCACATATTTATTTTTATATATCACTGCAAAACATATTTTGCATGTTCTGGCAGGCATCCACATTGTTGAATTGTTTCGGTTAACTTTCTCTAAAGGAAATTAGGCTATGCAAAACAAAATAAAATTGAGATGTTCCAGAGTCTTCTCCCAATATTTTCACAAGAATATACTGAAGCAGTATTAAAATATTGCGATTTAAAGCTAAGGTCAAGGTCAGATTGAATGGATTACAGAAACTGTCAGGATACAACATTTTCAAAACAGTGAGCTGAAAACACATAGCCTTTAGTTCTGTTCAGAATAAAATACATAACTGAAATCAAAACACAATTATACAATGACCCTCCATTAATATTCAAAAACGTGCACGCTGATAGGTCAGTGAGCACATTCTAAATCAGAGTTATAGTAATGGAAAAAGGTCCAGTCCCCCGGACTTTTTCCATTACTATAACTCTTTTTTTTTACAGCAACGAGAATGCAAGATCTCCATTGCTTCACACTGTCTTGCTATGTCAAACGAGTTTAACATAGCGAGACAGCTTTAAAAAAAGCAATGGAGATTCTCCGTTGTTTTTAAAGCTGTCTCGCTATGTTAAACTCCTTTAACATAGCAAGACAGTTTGTAAAAAGCAACGGAGATCTTGCTTTCTCCGTTGCTTTTCTCAAAACTGTCTCGCTATGTTAAACGGGTTTAACATAGTGAGACAGCTTTAAAAAAAGCAATGGAGATTCTCTGTTGTTTTTAAAGCTGTCTCGCTATGTTAAACTCCTTTAACATAGCGAGATAGTTTGTAAAAAGCAACGGAGATCTTGCTTTCTCCGTTGCTTTTTTCAAAACTGTCTCGCTATGTTAAACGGGTTTAACATAGCGAGACAGCTTTAAAAAAAGCAACGGAGATTCTCCGTTGCTTTTTTTAAAGCTGTCTCGCCATGTTAAACCCAATTAACACAGCAAAACAATTTGTAAAAAGCAACGGAGATCTTGCTTTCTCCGTTACTTTTGCCCAAAGCTCTGATGTACTGCATAGGCATATGCATGCGCAGTACATCAGAACTGCCGCAGAATATCAGACAGCTGTGGAAGGGCAGCAAGGAGGCATTATACAATGCCATTATTTAAGAAAAGTAATTATTTTTTTTCTTAAATAATGTTATTGTATAATAGCAATAACCCATGCCTGGGTGTGTGTAATGCTGGATTTACCCACGGTTGGCTTTGTTTGGCCACTCGGGCTTTACCCTCGTGACCAAACCACACCAACCGTGGGTAAATCCAGCATTATCCACACCCAGGTGTGGGTTATTGCTATAATATACAATGCCATTTTTTTCCGTACTTAAAAAGAATATGTGTTTTTTTTATAAATTGAGGTACACAAATTACATTACAAATTAATTTTGTTTTTATCTCAAATTCAAGATGCAGTTGGTCTTTTTTTCCTTTGGGGATAGGAGCTCAAGCCGTGTTTGTTTAAAGATAATTCTACCAGTAACACTGCCTGAAAATTACATGAAAAAATAATGAGCCATTTTGTAGGCCTTTTACATACAACCAGAAGAATAGACAGTGATGGAGGGTCATTCCTTTGGAAAATGGTCAGTTATTATGGGATTAAAAAAGGATTCTCTTAATTGACTTAAAATGTTGGAAGAGGAAATGTGAATTAAGCTGTGCAATGTTAAATAAACATGGTTTTGCAATACTTGAACACAAAACACTAAGTTGAAACATAATTGAGCTATACAAAAATGAGGAAGGGAGATGACTAGAGATTAAAGTTCAATCCCTATCCCATCCCAGCTTTGGTTAGTTAAATACAAAAACCCAAATGCTGATGATATAAACCCTTTGATATCACTTGAACAGCAAGCTAAGGGGATCATTAGGTTGGGTGATATGGCATGGTGATTACTAGAGAAATGTAATACTGTCATTCATTATCTATGGTTAGATAATGAAACCTATGGGGCTGTGTGGTACCCTAAGATGTCACAAACAGTAACTAGCACTGTAGAGGAAATCAACCTAATAGATTATTGGAGAGCTCACCATCCAGATGCTTAAGGTTATATAAGGGTTATAACGAAGGTTTTTCCGAGTCACTTAGATATGTTGCTTATTTCACATCTCTTATTGTCTTTGGTCTTAGCAACAGGTATAGCCTCATACTCTTTGTCAAAACATGCCATATTTCCTATAAGACACACACATAGTCTCATCCTAAGATTGACACTTGAGTGATAATTCATTCCCCTGTAACTTAATGACCAAGACAAGATTTCAACACTTAGAGATGAGATCATTTCTTTTTGGAGAATTTATCACTGTATGAATGTAAGAAATGTAACCTTTTGTATGGAGATAATTTAAGGAACAACTGAGCCACTTTTGCAGACAACTTGATGACACACACAAGTTAAGCACGCAGACTGCACTGGAAACTTTGAAGTCAGATATACAGATAATGGAAAAGTATAAAGTTAATAATTGCAAGGACAGTTTCTTTTTGAAGAATATTATCAAACTTCAAAATCATTCATTCCAAATCCCCATTATTTAATAATTTACACAAGTGGGAAATATATAAATTATTATTTTATTTTTGTGCAATAGGGATCAAGTTCCCCAAAAGTCTGGGTCAGAAGAGGTCAAGAAAGGTCGAGTTAGTTGCAGTAAGCATGATATATAATCAGGGTAATATATTTACTGACCTCCAAGGCATAAGTAGGATCATGACAAATCAGTATCAGTCTACATTAGATTACAACAGTCTTGTCTCCAAAGAAGGGTGTGAGGGCTTTGTCAAATCTACTGGGCTACCCATTACCCCCACTGTTGATCAAGTGTCTTTAGCCACACCATCTACATCATCTGATATTCATACAGCTCTCATGGGGCTTGCAGCAGGCATGGTATCTGGCCTAAATGACCTTACACTAGACTAAATATTTCAAAACATACATCTTCCAGCATTTACTCTAATTATTTTCAGAGGTGAAAAAATGGACAGCCTCCCATATATATGTCTTCTCCCTTTTAATTTCTCCAAGTCTTATGGGTTTCAAATACCAAGAGAGGAATGGACCCCATTCCTAAGTCAAAGTACAATTAAAGTTCATGAAATTAGCATCATTTCAGTCTTTGATGTCAGCCAGAAGTTCTCTTCACACTACCCCGCAATGTGCCCAGTAATGAGTCCTCCTACAATCGTATGGGGTTACACGTATTGGTAACATATCTCTAAATATGATTGTAGAGTCTTTTTTATAAGACTTGTTGCTCCTACAACTACTGGAACTGTCTGGGTATCTTTCTTCCACATTGATCTTGTTTTTGCCTGCAAATCCTGATATTTTCTGACTTTGTGCCTCTCTCTCTCTACACAAGACACTGTAGTGACTGTGTGTGGCAATTTCAATGATCAATGCTACTTTTGTCTTCTTTTCCTAGACCACTATATCCAGTTTTCAAGCATCTATCTTTTGAACTGTTGGGAATGAGTGATCCCATGTGATGGAGACTTCATAATTTTCTGTGATGCTTAGTGGTTCAGCCACATCAATACTATAATATTTGCACAATCCCCAGTGCAACAGTCTTGCCACATTATTATGCATTTCAGTATACAGGCCTTCTGCCATTAGTATGTCACAACACATTGTGCAAATGTTTCCAGTTCTGTTTTACAGAACCTACATTTGTCCACTTCTTTCACATGTTCAATGGACTTTGTAAACCAACATATATGCAAGCCCACTATCTTGGTCTGCCAATATCAACTTTTCATCTCTTGGTTTGAATTTGCCTCTCCTTAACCATTCCTGCAACATGAGGTTCTTCCAGAGGTTTTCTATATTTGCAACTATATTTATGCATTTTCCACATTTCTTGCCTTCTCATCTAGTCCTTCACCTTATACTCTTTCTTTTTTTTTTTTTTGGCACATTTAGTCGTTGCCTGATTTTTATCTACTTCTGGTTTTCATTTCCATTCCTGCTTAACACCAATATGCTTCTGCTAGATTAAGTAGAGAAGTCAGCTTAGATTTATTCTCCACATGTTTCAAAACTTTCACTATGTTTGGGTCTTGTGAAGTCAGCAGATATGTGTGCAGTTCCACTACTGCAGATCTATACATGTAATCAATTTCACAGAGGCCCATCCCTCCTTTGGAACAGGGAATATAAACTTAGAATGCACCGATTTTTATAAATTATTTGGTGAGCATGAAGCATCCTTCTTGTTTTCCTGTCTAATCTATCCAACACGTTTTGGGGCCAGTCAATCACTCCAAAACTGTAAGTTAGGAAAGGAAGAGCAAATTGGTTTACAACTTGAATTTTGTTCCTAGATGTCAACGCTGTTTACAGGATTAATTTAAGTCTTCTAAAGTACTCTTTACTAAGTTTTACTTGCATTTGTTCATGTTTTATTGTTGATCCTACATCAATTCCCAAATATTCATACACTCCCTCTTGTTCAAGTTCTTTGATATCACATTCTTCTCCCAAACTGATATTTTCTTGGTGCTGCAGTTTTCCTGCTTCCAAGGTTGCATTTGCACATATATCAAGACCAAATGACATTCCGATATCATCTGAAAAAGTTTTGACAATTTGCAATTGTGCTTTCAGTTCCTCATCTGAAGAGCTATACACTTTTAAATCATATTCAAAGAGAAGAGGAGAAGTCTTTACATTTTGTTGTTTTCTGGGAGCCAAATTAAAGCCATGGCCTAAGCTGCCAAGACAGAACAGCAGCAGTGACAGAGAGTAACTGTGGAATATCCCTCTTTGAATTTTTATCCCTGGGATAATAATTTGTCCTTTATCATGGCTTAATTGCAAAGTGGTCTGCCACTGTTTCATGGTCACTGTAATGTAGTCGATCAGTGTAGTGTGTATCCTATACATTTTTAAGCACTGTTTTATCCATGAATGTGGGATACTGTCAAATTATTTTTTGTTGTCAATCCATGGCTTCCTTAGATTCTTCCCCTTTTTACAGTTCTCCACTATGACTTTATTTAACAACAAATGATCCTTTGTTCCACATGACTTTCTTTTATTGCCATTTTGTTCTACTGCCATAACTGAGTTTTCTTCTACATGACTAAACTCTGTCAGCATCAATTCCAATGTATAATTTATACATTTTTGCAAGGCAAGTTACTGGTCTATAATGTTTAGGGTAGCCTGCAGGTTGACTCAAGTAGGAAGATTGTTTTTCCTGTTGTTAGCCAGGTTGGTGTCTGTTCAGGGTGTGCATATAAATAGTTCTTACTCATGGCTAAAGCTTTGTGCAAAGATGTTAATACTTTTAACCAGAAGTTAGGTACTGCATCTGGGCCTGGGGTTTTCCAATTAGAGGTTTTTCTTAACTTTGTTTCAATATCTCTGTCTGTTATTTCATTCCATTTCATATCCTGTACCTTTAAACTTCTTATTCTTTATTTTACTTCTTCTGTCCATTCAGCATCTTTGTTGTGTTCACGGGATCTTCATAAATACTTCTCCAAAATAAGCTGCTACTTTTTTTTGTGGTCTTTCAATTCCTTTTGCCTTAACAATTCTCTATAAAACTTTTTTTGGGTCATCAATACATATAATATTTTGTACTTTTCCTTTATATTTATCTGCGTCTCTTCTAAGTTTTTCTACCTGTGCTGAGATTTTCAGTTTATTTGCTATAGTGCATGACAGATCTGAATCTGTTCTAATACTGCACACTGATTTTATCACGTCTCTCTAAGTATTTTTGTTAATCTATTCCCTCCTTCTATACTCTTCTAACATTGACACTTCATGTCTTAATTGCTTTATAGTTTTCTCTGTTCGATACTTCCATGATAGTATTCAATTTCTCCCCTTCCTTTCCCTCACTACCCCTGTGTTCTTGAGGTAGAACTTTATCAGTTATTAATTTAGCTGCACAGTAATGTATCCTGTTTATTTCTGTTATATTGCATGGATGTCTATGGACAGTCTTAACTACTGTGTTCATTTGTTTTATCAAACTTCTGATTTTTGGGTTTTATTGACCTTCTGCAGTCTATTTCTTTCATTGATCTTAATATGTCTGTCTATCTCTATTAAATCATGCAACTCTTCTCTTAGCTCATTTTCTTCTAAACTGAGGGCACATTTTTTATTTTCCATTTCCTACGGGCATTCTATTTAAAGTTCTATAGTATCTTCCTGTGGCAAATTCTCTTCAATTTCATCCTGTGCCATCTGTTGCTCAATCATATGGGAACTCACTGGCTATCACTCCTCAACACTGACTGCATCAGAGTTTCCTGTTCTTTCCCTTGTTGTCCAGCTTCAAGTGAACGTTTATACTGGTTTCCTGTGGAAGGGTCAAAATATCTTCATATGGCACCTGACCAATTGCTTCCCGTTCCACTGGTTTCCCCTTAATTTGAATGTCCATTGCTCTATCCTGTCATAGACCTATAGTTACATACAGAAGGGGCTCAAACTTAAAAGACCTTCTTAGGAAAGGTTCTAACTACACTAGAACAGGATGTGTAGGGATGTACAAATGTGAGTCTTGTAACTGGTGCCACAAGGTGAAATCAGGCAGCAAATTTACAGTGAATGGTATAGACCATTATGTAAAAGGTAAATATAACTGTCACTCCAAGGCAGTGGTCTACATGGCTACATGTGACCACTGCCTAGCATTTTATGTAGGTAAAACAGAAAGGAAATTTAACGGGAGAATTTATGAACACAACTATGCCATAAGAACGAATAATATTATTAATGCTTTAACGAGGCATATTCAGGACAATACTGGCCACAATTTCACATTTAAGGCAATAGACCATGTAGACATCAGTGACAAAAATTCTTGGGAACTTCAGTTAGAGTTAAAGGAGTTAAGGTGGCAAATCTTACTACAGGCAGATAGATGTCCAGGAATAAATGACAGGACATCCATCTCTCCTGTATTGAAATTAAAAGCCCTAGAAAGGAACAAAATATCTCAAAACATTTGTTAAGCACAAGCACTTTTGTATGTATTTGGCTTTGGTAAACATTTTAGCATTATGTGAATATTTAACATGAGATTTTAAAAATTACTTTGGTTTTAGTTTTCGCCTATTTACAATCATTCATGACACGAGTATGAGACTAATAATTTATCTTTTAATTACAAGTTTTAGTTGTATTTAAGATGCAACAGTTTCAACTGTAACACAGTCATCAAGGGGTTAATTAATGTTCTGTCTCAGTGTTGCTTAGCTAGCTGCCTCTCTTTGCTTACCCAATCAGAGTGTTTTTTATATGTATATAAATGGCTCTTACATTTTAATGGTGTCTGATGAAGTTAACATTTGTTTAACGAAAGCGCTCACATTTTGTTTTCCTTGTGGATTTTTATCATTAAAAACACCTTTGGTTTATCATCACCTGAGTGATTTGTGCCTGTGAAACTCTGCCTGCCAGCATTTTTATTTACTTTATCGTGTTGTGGTGCTTTCTGAATTAGATCTTCTAGACTGAATCCTTCAATTTGCAGGCACTCCATAACCTCAGTTTCTATTTCATTAATTTCTCCATTACTAATCTCCTTTTCTGCTTTTTCTCTTTGTCTTCTTATTTTTTCTACTGTAAAGTTTTCCATGTCCGGATTCCTTTGCCTGTATTTCTCTTCAAATATCTTTGCTGCTGCTCTTTTTGTATTAATTAGTTTTGCTTTCTCCTTTCCATAGATATTATACCATATTAAATCATTTTTTCTTTCCCATGGCCATATTTCTTCTTCAGATGTCTCTTGATCTTTCTGTTTCTCCTTATTTTAGGGACCTGTGTTAAACCTTCTACACCAAATCCTTCTCTCCGCAGGCACTTCACCAAGGCAGGAAGGACAAGCAAGACCCCCCCCCCCTAATTGTTGTCTCATTTCCTTGCCAAAATCCAGGTAAAAATGTTTGAGAAATAACAAATAAAAAATATTCTTAATAATCACCAAGGTTTTTTTTAAAGACAGATATGAGACACCTGACTTAATTAGATTGTGGCTAAATATTCAGAAATGGGCTCAAATACAAAACATGGAAACAGATGCCTTACTCTTAGATTTTAAGGAAGCTTTTAACACAGTGGAATGTGAATGTATTTGTGCAATCCTATAAACCAAACATTTCCCTGACGTCTTTGTTAGGTTATGTAAATTACTATGTGCTAATCCCTCAGCTAGTGTTATTATCAATGAAGTGGTATCACTACCTACAGCCACAGATAAAGGAATGAGGCAAGGATGGCTGCCATCCCCCTTTATCATTTATTTTGGTAGTTTAGTTGTTAAATGTTTCCCTACATGCAAGTCACCTTTCTATTGGTGTACAAGTCCCATGTTCAGTACAGACCTCAAACCTCAGAAGGTTACATCTGCCATGGGAAAAGTGGGGGATTTACAGTAGGCAATTTTACCATAGCTATAGTACAGGAATATCTTTCTTTCATGGGATCGGACCAAAGTTATTTATTTAAACATACAGCTGTTTCTAAACAAGAGCACACACAGGTTTGCATACTGGAAATCACTTTTCTCCACCTTCACGAGCAAGATGCACAAGTCACAACATTAATCTAGCCAGGGGATGTTTTTGTTGTTAGGCATTTTCCCTAAGTCATTTTCTCGAACTATATATATGCACTGCTCACAGAAACTGGATTCATATGTTTTGTGGCATAGACTAAACTCTAGGATCAGTAGAAAGACAGCGTTTGCCCCTACAAAAAACAAGGTTTTGGTTTCCCAAGTTTATAGGCTATAAAGTGGTCACACTGAGGGGGTAGTATGTCAGAGGTAGGATGGAAGAAAAACACTCTGGTTCTACACTGAACTCTGTATTATAATCTGCAACACAAGAAACACGGGTGACAGTGGACTCCTTCAGAGTGTGGGATATGGTTGAAATGGAACTTTGGTTTCAGAAAGTCACTCTAAAGAAAATGTATGGAGGCTTTTAGGCAATAAGGTTATAGTGAGATCTAAACTGTGAGTTAATCCATAATTATGTACTGATAACCAAATGAATGTGTGGCAAAACTGGATAACAAAAGGTTAGGTGTTTAAGAATGTCTGAGATGTTGCGGGTTCTTCACATTTCCCATTTCAGAACCTGTAATAAATGCTTGGGCTAAAAGGAGAGATCCATTGTGGTAACACCTGCAGCTGTACTTCTGTTTAGGTAAAACATTTGAGAAGGAGTGAACTAGAATGGACTGGTACAGCAGGACATATATGTTTTATGACAAAGACTGTGAATTTTCTTTATGCAATACAGTTGCGGCAGATACATAATGAATTGCTGAATCCTGAGCCTGATTTAGGTCAGGATTAAATGGCAGCAACTATTCTACTGTGAACTGCTAGACTAAGAACAAATCATTAGATTTTTCATAAGTAAAAATCTCCCAAGTGTTAATACAATTTACATATCTGAAGTGTATACACACACACACATACATGTGCGACAGTTTGGTGATGCAGTGCAGAAAATGCCAATTACATGCACAATATATGGGACTGTCCTCCAACTACACAGCGCTGGGTATTGAATGTAAACAACATAAAGTGGGTTATTGCATCATACCTACCGTATAAGCTAAATATTCACTTCTGGCTATACAACTTCCTCATTAGCTACGATTTTTTGGTTTTAGTAGGCAATTTCTATGGACTGGATGAGTTACTGGTTGCTATTTGATTTTATTCAACAAGTATGCTTTTAGTTGTACAACAAAACAGCTAGCCTGATTTAAAAGGTCATTTTTAGGATTTTTGCACTTTGCTTTAACAGATTTTTATAGTAATAATATTTATATTATTATTTGTAAATATTCCTGTTTGATTTTATTGTTGTAGCACTGATTCTGTATTTCATATTTCCTGGTTTTATATTTCAGGACTGGTTGGCTTTAATGTTAAAATTCCAATAAAGTTTGCATTTTGGTTAAAAATACCACATCTAGGACATCTACTTACACAGAAGTTAGATGACTCCTGGTTTTATATCTCTTAACTCCACTAAACTGGAATATATACTGGAGTTATGTTACAATAAAATTATTTGTTTATTTGCTCCTGTTCGTCTCAATCATTTCAGAGGAGCTGGGTGTCCACACTTAGTTTCTGGTTGCAAGTTTTTATCACTGGTGGCTTTGTCCCGGTTTTTGGTTTCTACCTTTTTATCTTATTACTAAATATATTAACTTTCAGTCAACTGGTCAAAAGTTATGGCCTGCAATAAAAAACTCCACTTACTCTACAAGAAGTCAGTAAGGTGTACAGCTACTACGTCCATCTTTTACATTTGCAACATTTTTTTTCCCAAAATAGTTTCTGCTTACTGAGCACCATGACAAACTGAAATAATTTAACAAACATCTCAGAGCTTACCTTGCAGAAGAAAACATGTGCATATGTTTTAAAAATCCTGCCTAGGCTACAAAACAGACTGCCTTATCACACCCAAAATTAATTACACGTCCTGCTTATGCAGCTCAATAAACAAACTTCAAACATTATGATGTAATTAGTGTAAATAATGGCAATCTTTGGTGAATACATTTTATTTTAGGTATTTATTTATTTATTTATTTATTTTAGTTTGATAACTGGGTAAGTGGACTGGTCAAGACCCTTTTCAGCCATGACCCAAGCACCATGGCACAAGTAAGAGAAAATTATACACAGAATAAAGAATGCACAAAATTGTACCTGGCACAGTAGCAATATAGACTCATTACCTCAGATGTTACTTACAATTATAAATGCAAGTGATACTATTATTTACAATACGTACAATTAACGTAGGCATTTAACTAGTGGTCATCTGTAAAAAGTAAATATTTACAAGACAGATGTGACTGCAGTGTGAGCTGCAAGGACTAGCTGTTGTCATGGAAGCTGTGATGACCAACCACTGGGCGAGTAATCAAGGAGCCTCAATCCTCACCACTGACACCTGTGGAGGGACATTCACTGGAAGGATAACAGGTATATATACAGTATTTCCAGATGCAGCTCTCTGCATCAGGTGCAATTTCCCTTAAAGGCACACAGAGAACACAGTCATTCTATGGCTAGTTTCTTCCTCTTTCTCCAGATCCCCAATAAGACTCCCCCCTGACACAGCTACAGAGTTGAGATCTTAGCTCGGTGACCCAGCCAAGACCAGCAACCTCTCTGTCCAACCAGTGCTTTGTGTCCCTGCCCAAGTAGCGGACACACACACACACACACACACACACACACACACACACACACACACACACACACACACACACCTTGGAAAGGCTGGCACACATTTACTAGCTATGCCCACTTCTGCCCAGACTATCAGATATTTATCATTGCCACCCCTCACTCCTTATCAGCTACTTTAAGGCCCTTAACAAAGAGTGTTCAATCTTACTGTGTAATATTAATACTAATACAAATGGTAGTTTGACCAAAAGCAAGGCTATAAGAAGTGGCCCACACAATGTCACCAAATATATGTGCAAGTAGTCCCAAATCTTAAATATTTCTACATAGATTAGCCGCAATGAAAGGTTTAAATATATTTAATAATAAATAATAAAAGAACAAGGAAATACTCAGTATATATTCATAGTGACCTTAGAGTTCAAAACCACAGGAAATATTTAAAATAACATTGCAATACAGGCTCATGCAAATAAAGAAAAATATCTAAACTAAGCTTCACTATACTCCTGACTGTATCTAAGAGAGTTACTATAGCCTGATAACTTACTTAGAGAAAGTCAGATGAGGTAGTGAATGGTTCTTGTTGCTGTTGCCAGGTCCAAGACAGAATGCAGAATGTGCTGTCTCACTCAGAGACTTCTCAAAATAATATCAGAAAAATTACTGCTGAGATAGCTTGCAGAATGACATCACTTATTGTCATCTGACTTCTAGCTCCCAGGCAAAACTCTCACTGCTGAAGCTGGCAGTATTTAGCATCTACTTGTAAAAATACCCAGACAAGGGCTTTTGCTCAGATCTCTGGCAGGTACTACAAGTCATAAAACAACTGCATTCATTCATGCTTCCAAAGTAGCAATCAGTTCACCCCAAAGACAATACAGAAAGCTTCCTAGTACTGACTTTTGTCTCTCTAGCTGCACTGAAACATCTTTATGGCCTAGCCTAGAAAGTAATTTAATTTCAAATATTTTTCTAAAGTTTACTGGACTAAAGTTAACCTCCTGTATTCCAGTTTCCACTGTTAAAATATATACATTTAAACAGTTACAATAGTGCATGTACATTTCTGCTCTCTGCCAGTAGAGTACACCATGTATACATTTTAAGCACAAACACTTTACAAATAGTTTTTCAATGCAAACATCTGTACAGAGCAGTTTGATATACACATGACATACAGTTCTAATACATTTGTAACACAAGCATCTTGTATAAATTAGTTTGATATTCACAAATGACATATAATTATTTACAAAATTCTAGCTAGCTGTGCTGGCAGTACATCCTTTTGTCACAGAAGCAACTGCATTTGTTGTCCTTAAAGAACTGTTCTTTTAGTTTGTTTCTAAGTAACTGAAGTTCCTCCTGCTGCCTCACTTCTACAGGTAGCAGATTCCATTATAACTCGTCTGGCACAGAGACAGCCCTTTCTGTTGTGAAGGTTTTAAAACAGGGTCTAATGGAGATAATGCTATCTTCTTTGCTGTTTATAAGTGTATAATTAGGCTACTTAATGTGTAATTTTGTTTTTTTTTTGGGGGGGGGGGTTTCTCACTTTAACAGCTTGTACATATGATAGCGTAGAAATGTAGCTCTGTCGTTTACAGGTAAGCTAGTTACACCACTGTAGAAGTTGGCAGTGATGAGACTGTATGTTCTGCAAGAAAAAAAATCTGCAAATTTGTTTACAGTAGTTTGTATTTTAAATGTGGTTGAGCTGGAATTTAAGGTTACAAGAGGGAGCCTATTTTTAAATTTAGGGATAATCACATTTTAGCTAAGGTATTAGGAGCCGTAAGGGTGAGGATATTTATTTTATTTGTGATAAAACAGATGTATGATTCTGTAGCATAGTTTTAGTTTATGGAGTGTTTTGCTAATAATATTAATAATATTGTCAGCATAATTAGCCAGTGACAAAGTACAACGTACGATACAATGGGATCTCTAGGTACTTCTCTTTTGATGCTGGTGGTAGTAGGTTGTCCTTTTCTTCTTCTTCTTCTTTCGGCTGTTCCCGTTAGGGATTGCCACAGCAGATCATCTGTTTCCATTTCTTCCAGTTCTCTGCATCTTGCTCTGTCACACCAACCACCTGCATGTCCTCTCTCACGACATCCATAAACCTTATGTTAGCCCTTCCTCTTTTCCTGTTACCTGGTAGCTCCATCCTTAGCATCCTTTTCCCAATATACCCATCATCCTTCCTCAGCACATGACCAAATTAATGCAGTCTTGCCTCTCTGGCCTTGTCTCCATACCATCCAACCTGAACTGACCCTCTAATATACTAATTTCTAAGCGTGTCCATCCTTGTCACACCCAATGCAAATCTTAACATCTTTAACTCTGCCAGCTCCAGCTCTGACTCCTGTCTTTTCTTCAATGCCATTGTCTTCAACCCATATAGCACAGCTGGTCTCATTACCCTCTTGAAGACCTTCCCTTTCACTCTTACTGGTACCCATCTGTCACAAATAGCAAAAGCTTCATCCAACTCACTCCAAAATTTTTCTGTTTCATCCATCGCACAACCAACGTGTGGAGCATATGCACTAAGCATTCATCATCACATCAATTTCCAGCTTCATAAACATCACTCTGACACTCTTTTCACCTCCAAAATACTCTTGGCATACTGTTCCTTCAGGATAACCCCTACCCCATTTCTCCTCCCATCCACACCATGATAAAACAATATGAACTCACCTCCAATACACATGGCCTTACTCCCTTTCCATCTGGTCTCTTGCACACATAATGTATCAACCTTCTTTCTTTCCATCATATCAGCTAGCTCTCTCCCTAAACCAGTCATACAGCCAACATTCAAAGTTCCTACCCTCACTACCACACTCCTAACCTTCCTCCTCTCTTCCTGCCTTTAGTCATGCTTTCCTCCTCTTCTTCACCTTCTCCTTCAGCCAACAGTAATCCAATTTTCCCCAAAACCCTGTTGGCCAACAGTCCTGGGGGCACTTGTTGTTAAATCGGGCCTCAACTGATCCAGTATGGAAATCTGTATTGTCCACATATGTTATTTACCAAAAGTTTTACACTGGATGCCCTTCCTGATGTAACCCTCCCCATTTATCCGGGCTTGGCACCGGCACAAAGAAAAGCGCTGGCTTGTGCATCCTCAGTGGCTGGGTTGTAGGTTGCACTTGTATCACATCATCATGATATCTGGCACCTTGCAAAAACTCCCTAAACCCCAAATCTAATTACTACTGATAGCAGGTTTCCCTTGTATCAGCAGTAATTAGACTTGGGGATTTAGGGAGGTTTTGCAGGTTGACAAATATCAAGATGACGTTTAAATTTAGGGGCCTGATCAGGAACATACATTTATGTGTCCAGTGGCATAAATCTCTAAAATTGGATTGTAGTTTCTTTTGAAGGGTAGAGGTGTTCTTACATTATTCAAGTAGTAAGATATCATCTGCATAAAGGGATGAGCTGAAGAGGAGCAGGTCAACAGATATATCATTGATGAATAAAGAAAATAACAGTGGTCTTATGACAGAGCCTTCTGGGGCTACTATGTTAACTCTTCAGTCAAAAGGCAGGATCCTAGATGTACTTGAACGTTTTGTTCTGGAGGGAACTTTGAAACCATCTTATTTTAATTGGGCCAAAACTGAATTTGCTAAGTTTGTAGGGGAACAGGTTGAGTTACCATTTTGAATGCTCTTGTCATATCATGAAGTGACACCTCCCCCCCCTCCCCCATTGGTTTTGTATTGTCCATATTGCTATAAAAGGTATCAGTGGCTGTGTATAATGCTGTCATGGTACTGAAGTTGTGTTGTTTATCACAAAAAAGTCCATATTTGTTTATGTGATCCCAAAGATGTTTGCATGTATGTTTTTCAAAGATTTTTGTTAAAGGGCACATGTTTGTTATAGGTCTGTAATCTTTGCATTCTTTAGTGTTTGCTTTTTTAGGGGATGGGAATGATATGTAACTGCTTAAAGGCAGTGGGACAAATAGAAGTGGTTAAGGACAAGTTGAATATATTGTAAATATCAGGTTGAGAGAATGTCATTTCAGACTCTGACTAGAATTATCAATGATTTAGTGCAACTCAGAATACGTTTCAATGCATTGCAGTTTTTGTTTAAACTTGATTGCTTCATACATATAGGCTAGTAGGATAGCAAAATGGTCATACTCAGAGCAAACAGTCATACTGCAAATACTGCTCATATTTTTAGAGAAATGGCTGCAATAATATAACCAGACTACTCAGTTTTATGTTCTAGCTTATTTATTTATTTGTGACATCTGGGTAAATGGCCTGATCCAAAGATCCATTTTGACCAGAGTTATGCCAAAAGTGAAGGTGTACAATAGTACAGTAATGTGAAATCAAGCAATAACACAAAACAATAATGGGAAGAATGTAGGATAAATACAATGATAATGAAGCATTCATATCCAAGAAAGCATACTGACAGCACTGGCACATACATTACACAATTACTACAGATAAGAAATGCTAAATACAGACACAAACAGAAAGTAGTAACGGGTGAGCTGCAGTTGTAAGTAAGGAATGGGTAAAGCAAAACTAGAAATGGGAGAGGGAGCTATGGAGATTACTAAGTTATAGACGGGTAAGTAGAGAAGGGAAAGATGTGATAGGGATAGTATAAGACTACAGTTAGAAGATCAAAGAGAAGGGATAGGAGAAGGGCTAAAGATAAGGTTTGACTGAAGAAAATTAAGTTACAGAGAGATGAGTGGAGAATGTGCAGGCAGCCATCTTTTCAAGTGTGTGATTAGTTGTTCATGAAAGTTACTGTATTGCAGTGTTTAGCAAAGTTCATTTAGGAGTTTGTGTCATACTTTGGGTGCAAGGGGAGAGAAGGCATGCTTGGAGGATGACCAAGAGCATCTAGGTCTGACTAGTACTTTGGTACTGTTGGCATGTAAGTGAAGCTGAGATGGTGATTGTCAAGATGGTCAGTCTATGAGAGGGGTAATAGATTAATAACTACAGAGTGTTTTACCAACAATGCTAAGCAGTTGTAGATCGGCACTCTTCTTTATAGAGAGCAAGTTAGCACTCTGGAGAATGTTAGAGTGGTATAGAATTCAGGGGCTGTGCAGCATTAATTAGCATTTGTCTGACCTGGACTGTAGAGTTTTGAGGATTTTGTTAGACATGTAGCTTGTTAATACATTTTGGCAAGTTACAACAAACATTATGTTGTGTTCATACATATTTTACAAAACATTCTGTAAGTTAGGTGTCTGACTTTTGCATATCTCAGTATACTGATTGTCAACTGTGCTGAATAAAAGGGTCCTAAGCTCAGTTAAACAAATGTTTAATAACAAAGTACTAGAAAGAGAACAAACACTAACAAGATTAATTACATTTGCAAAATCTGGAAACACACAGGACAGTTATTAAAATGATGAAGCTCTGTTTCATTTTTTTTTCTTATTAAACATTTGTTAATTACATAAACACATTAGGCAAAAGTGCCTCTTTTCAGGAATGACCCAGAAGCACTTAAATGACTTGCACACAATCACACAGTGGATAAGCAGATTAGATAGAGGACTTCAGGATGAAGCTTTAGAGCCTGAATTCTCAGCAGTAAACTGTCAGACAACTGAATTGTAAAGATTACAAAAAGTCATGGAAGACCTTGTGAATCATTATTCCATTACATCTTGTATTACCTACTCAATAAGTAACTGCACAGCATGCTAACTGCTGAGACTGCATTAGTATTTTGACAGACTTTTATCAATGTTCAATCATACCTCTTACTGCAAAAAAATATGCACAAAGCCTGACAGAATTGGGGGACAAGGGTCTGAAAATAGGGGCAGATTTTAAATACTGCTCTTATAAACTTAGAAATTTGCTAGAATAACAGGATTTGTCTTCGCATGCATTTTACTGATGGATATAAAGTCTGAAACACAAATGTAAATTATTATTTAGTGACTTCAGTGCTCAGATCATCTCAGTAATTTGTCACAAAATATAAATTTAATGAGAAACAGACCAAAAATATGTGGCAGAAATCTGGACATTGTGCTAAAAGCTGGACAGCTGAGTGGTACGTGTTTAATGTAGAAGTTGTTCAAACTCAGGGCTCCTAAGAGCTAACAGTTAGACCAGGACTATAAACACAATGTCTATATATTTTCTCTATCAGGAACTTGAAAAGTTTCACACTACCAACTTCCCTTATATATATTTAGGAGAGTTCTATAATGTTCCTGCTCCATGATGAAAATACATACTCTTAACAAATGTTTTAATATCTAGCAGTCTCACATATACCCAAAAAGTGCAACACCAAGAGAGGTGGCTAGTGCCTCATTTCTTTGTGATTTGTACACAAAAATAAAGTCACCTCTTAAAAGCCTACAGCCAGCTGAGTACAGGGAAACAGTCTCCAATCTCTCCTTGTAACGGAGGGTTTTCAATCCCATCACTTGCCTAGTTACCATCTTCTGGATTCTCCCAAGTCTATTTATTCTGGCTAGTGTTATAAGAACCAAAATACATACACCATTCCATAGTAAGACATACTGTAGTGGTAAAAAGCGGAATCAAGACTTTGTTCACTCTTCTAATGACAAAAATATAATAACTTGCTCTTGTTTTGAAGCACTTCTAGCAGAGGGTGCCAGCACTTGCAGGCTTCATGTTTGCCTAAGACCTACAATGACTATGTCAATAAAAAGAAAGGGAAAAAATCAGGACCTTAATATACTGATAAAATACAAGAGTGGTGTCTGGCATTAAATATATATCTAATATACTTTCTGACAAGTTTAGAAACAAATTTAAAACAGCAAAACGTTAAAAAAGGAGAGGAAATGTGGTAAGAATACTGAAATTATATACCACTTATAAAAATGAAATGCTTTAGAAACCCCCTTGAATAAAATTAAAAAAAAATTACCAATAAGGAATTCAAAAGTATTACAAACGTTTTCCAAAATATCATAATAACATTTTAATACATCTTACTGAAAGATAGACACACATTAGAAACGTGGTGACAAGTAGCAGTAGTAGTTCTTATTCATGAAAGGTAGCAGGTAGTTACTTCAGATCCATAGAATTTCTGGCCCATCAGTTTAACATGCAAACTCTGTGAAGTAATAAAAGGGGTAACATGGATCTGTTACATAAGGAAACAAGTAGTCTCTTGTTGCTAGATTAAAATCAGTATGTGTTTATGAATGGATCTAAATTTGGTAGCATAGCATTCTATAAAAATTAAGTGTTGCCATAATTAAAGGCTTCACAGTTCACAAATTAGGAATTAGTAAAAACATCTGACATAGTCCTATATGGTTAACTGACATACAATTAATTGGTTGAAAACCTGGGTTACTTAAACAAAACACCCAGTGTAAGAATGGGCAAAAACACTTGTGGATACTCTATATGTGACCAATGTAATATCACAGGGATCAATTTTAGGGTCATTTTCTATTTTAACAATACTCCATGACTAGGTATGTATAATACAGAGTATAACCCCAGATGGCATGCTTTGCCATGAAAGATCCTAGTAAACTAAAGTTGTTACCTTACATTTGGTCCTGTATTGCACCTCCAGCCAGGGTAGTCTGTGAGACACAAGTATAACATGGGAAAGAGTGAGTAATAGCTGCTAATAATTGTGTCAACACGTTTCACAATAAATAAATAAATAAATTGGTGGTGCTGCGGTAGCGTTGTCGCCTCACAGTAAGACGTTGTCCTGTTCGATTCTCAGCTAGAGCGTCTTCTGTGTGGAGACATGCATGAATGGGCGTACCTTCGTTGAAGGTTGTGCGTCAGGGCCAGCAACTCGGCACGTAAAAATCTGCCAATCATTAGCGGACCGGAGTTCCACTGTGGCGACCCCTAACCAGGAAAAGCCGAAAGACACAACAACAAATATATATATATATATATATATATATATATATATATATATATATATATATATATAGACACACACACACATATATTTTATATATATATTTAGAGAGAGAGAGCAAACAGACCACCAACACCCCAAGGTAAACAGCATTACAGTAGAATAAATTATAAGAACAAAGAAAGAATGCAAGAAAAGTCTTCTAATGGAAAGAAGTGTGTACTTATCTTCTTAAAATGAAAAAGGAAGATTTAACTTTGGCCAACACCTGGTCTCAAGGGGAAAACTTATTTCCAAGAATACTGTCCAAACTGCACAATCACTATACAAACTCATTTCCTCCCATAAATAATATTGGTGCAAAGAAACACAGCTGTGGAAGTCTTCTTAAGAAAAAGCATCAACCAGCATCTCTGCAGCCAACTAATGATATACTTTAGACTTTCTTTTAATAATGCCAGGACTGGTATCTATTCCTGAGGGGAAGGAAAGGTATAACTGGGCATACTCTGCATGTCATTTATAATTAAAACCTCTCCCTTCAAATAACCCTCCAAAGCAAAGCACAAAACCATGAACAAGGCATCCAGAATGGACTCAGAAAATTTCACTCTACCGAGATGTTAAGGGGAAAACCAGTAGAAGACTACTCTTGCAAAATCTGATGGTCCAGTATATCAGGCAGATGAAGGAGGTCCATAAACTGGTACCCATCTGTCACTATAAGGAAAACATCAACAACAGTAACACCAGTCATCCCAGTACTGTGTTGAGGCCTGAATTATGACCTGAGCCACAGAGGTTTTAACAGTTCAAAAAGATTTAAGAAGCACTAATACTTCAATGACATTACTGGCAAAAGGAAAGTTAGAGATATAACAGGACTTCTTAAAACAGAAAAAGGCAAAGGTGGTTCCAAAAGAAGCAGCAAAACCAAGGCCCGTTTTAATCCTGATGGATGCACCTTGGTTATTAATGAAGACCTAATATTCTTAAGAATAAGTGGAGCCAAGAATTATTTACTTATTTGTATAATTTGTTAATCAAGCAGTGGTGCAGCGGTAGCGTCGTCACCTCACAGCAAGAGGTTCTCCTGTTCGATTCTTGGCTGGAGCACCTCCTGTGTGGAGTCTGCATGTCCTCCCTGTGGTCGAGTGGCCTTCGAAAGACATGCGTGAATGGACATGCCTTCATTGAAGGTTGGGCTTCGAGCTGGCACCTCGGCACCATAAAAGCTACTGACAATCATTAGCGGACCGTAGTTCCGCTGTGGCGACCCCTAACCGGGAAAAGCCGAAAGAAGAACACTGTATAATTTGTTAATCAGAGGAGAATACTGATCTCTGTGGACCATTTCCAGGTTCAGCCCTAGACCCAGCATAAGCAACACATGCTTGATACATTCAGTATCTACAAACAAATATCCATAAACATGAATAAGGTAACTACAAGTGAGCGAGTACTCAGGTATCTGAGAATCCAAAAAAGAAGAAAAACACAAGAAAAGAAAAGGAAAATAATGTTAACAAAGAAAAAATACATTAAGGTGGAGAGCTTTACCCTTTGCAATTATGGTGTTATCAAGTGGACAGTTGAGACTTTTTTTCCAAAAGACACGCTGCAGTGAAGAAGTGAAAAAAAATAGTTCCTTACACAGTGGTATTAGGCCAAGCCATGGCATTGGATGTAAAGTACTTACAAGCTGAATCCTTGAACATGGCTTATTTTTAAGGTCAGTCTTGAATGCAGAGTAGTTGGTAGGTGTTTTTTTTTTGTTCAACAAATAATGTTTTATTTGACACAGTTACATTAATTTAGACATTCTAGAAGAGTACATGTACTGTAATATCACTTACCATGGTATGACAAGTATGACATTAGTTCATGTAATGTCTTGACTATATCAGACAATAAAAAAGTCTTCCGGATTTTTCCTTTTAAATTATTTATACAATCGTGTGTATAGCGTTGTTACCTCACAGCAAGAGGTTCTCCCGTTCGATTCTCGGCTTGGCTTGGGAGTGCCTTCTGTGTGGAGTCTGCATGTCCTCCCTGCGGTTGGGTAGCATTCAAAAGACATGCGTGCATAAATGGGTGTGCCTTCGTTAAAGGTTGGGCGTCGAGCTGGCACCTCGGCATTTCGTAAAAATCTACTGCCAATCATCAGCGGACCGGAGTTCCGCTGTGGCGACCCCTAACCGGGAAAAGCCGAAAGACAAACAACAACAACATTATTTATACAATCATTTAAATGTCTACTGGAGCCATTTATGATTTTGTCTCTCATTACTGATGCGCCATCACTTAATATACTTGATACTACATCGTCTTCTTTCTTATGTTAAAACTAAAACAAATCAAAACAAATTGATATCATTTAATAAAAAAGATACAGAGCTGAATGGAGGTGGACTACCAGCCAAAACTCTGAGCTGAGATACCAGACAACTACATGCTTCTGAGTTACCAAAAAACATAAGTTGCCTGTTTTTTTTTTTTTTTTTTGCTTATTTATAGTATTTACTGCATTTTTTATTGTCTGGCACGTACTTTTATACTGTATTTATTTACGGTGTACTAGACTACATTGTTATACTGCAACTGCCTGCTACACTGTGCCTGTAAAATCAAATGTTATTGCTGTTTTCACTGTTTAGCAAATGTTTATGTTGTTTTCACTGTTATACACTTACTGGTATTTTTTTCACTGTTTTAAAGTTATCTGTTGTGCCTGCTCTGTTTTTCACACAAAGCAGTACTTAATTAACTGATATGTTAACTGTTTAAAATCATTCTTTAGAGCCTCCTGGCACATTTTCTGCTGTTTTAAATGCGTTTTCAGTGTCTCACTGGTATATTCCTGTTGTGTTAAATATTCTCTAGTGTTTCCCGCTGAAACAAGGGTAGCTAGTTGCTGTAGCATAGCCCAGATCCAGGCCTTCTACTTCTGGAACTGTTTGTAGAGGTTTGTTTGTTCTGTGCACGTTTTTCAGGCCATCTTGGATTAGAAAGGGCCTATCTTCATGTTTGTGAAAGAGTTGTGCTTGACTGGCCCTGATTGGGTTATAAAGATAGGCCAGTCTAGGGCTTGGAATAAGCATCCTCATTGGTCCTTTTGCATTTTGGTAGAGTTTTATTTTCAAGTTTTAGCTTCTGATATTTAGGCCCTGTAACTAAGTAGTTTTCTGCTAGCTTGTGCGTCACACAGCAGCATTCACTGCCATGCTATTGTGCACCAAAGTCAGCAGTTAAATTCAACAAATTTTCTCTTAAACCCAGGCAGAAATATCTACTCACCTAGCTCCTCCATGATCGTTTCTGAAAAGCCACCCCTATTGACAACAGTCTTCAACCTGGCATTATAGACAATTGGACTACCCTTGTTTCTCCTGCCAACCTTGTTGACTTGGGTCTCTTGAGTCAGTGTAGCAGTTGCCTCATGTACTCAGACAACCCTCTACTAATAACACAGTCTAGTATAGAGTGCGAGAGATGTATTTACACCGCAAATCTAGAATCCATGCTCTCTATCTCACTCAAAATATTAACATGGAGAAGGTTGTCAACTCACCCACCACTACATATTCACATAGTACTAGTACTCATACACATAGTATGCAACAAACAGGTAAAACAACATACGTGGAAGTTCTCTTGAAAAACTTGCTGAAATACCAGAGACCTCCAAAACACAAGTCGGCTACAGCTAACACAATCTCCACAGCACCCATGACATGCAGCAGCACCACCAAGCTCATAAGGTGCAACATTCAAAAACCAAGTTTATTTATCATTGGAGACTCAGTAGTGAGACACACGGATGTCCCACTCACCAGGTCAGACAAGGAGAAAATCACAGTCAGCTGTCTGTCCAGTGCCAGGATTCGCCAGATCACGCATGCACTCAGGTCTCTCAGCAACAAGTACCATTATGACTCTGTCATAGTTCATGTTGGTGTGAATGACCTGAGACATACCTCACTGGACTATATGAAGAGAGACATGGTTGAGTTCTCTGCCCCAGGCAGGTATGTTCATAACCTTGAGCAGCATACTACCCTCACCTAGAATGATGCCACAGTATAAACAAAAAGATTGATTTCAATAATTGGCTTAGTTTTTGGTGTCATTCCAAGGGAATCCATGGTTGACAATCCTCACTACTGTGCCAGAGACTGTTTCAACCTGGCACCCCTCAGCTTTTGGCTGCTGGCAAAGGCTCTTGCCTCCTCCATAGTGTTTTTTTTTGGCAAGGTCTTGAAAACATTACTGACATGAAATTAACCAATCAGAACAACATAAGGGTCATGCTGCTAAATGCTAGGAGCTTAAACAAAAAGCTGCACTCCCTGGCAGCACTTCTGTCACTAGAAGATACAGATGTCTTTGCAGTCACAGAAACCTGGTTTAAGGCCTCAGAGAGTACCCTGGACCTACAAGGCTACAATGCCTTCCACACTTTTAGAGCACAAAATGAGCATGTAAAAACCAAAGGAGGCGATGTTTCAATCTATATTAGAGCTAAATTCACCTCAAGTCTAGCTAGACTGGACAACTCCATTGAGTTACTCCAGATCCAGGTTACAGTGGGTAAGGTTCCCATTCAAGTCCTAGCCAGTTATAGATCCATCTCCATGGGTCATGACACCCACGAAGCCTACTTAACTAAACTGAAGATAATCCAAATTTTACTGAATACACTGGTTATGTGGGGATTTCAATTATCCCACCATCAACTGGGAAACTTTCTCTAGCCCAAACTCGATAGCGCAAAAGTCTCTTGACTTTGTGAAATGAAATGCCCTGGAGCAAATTGTCCATACCCCGACAAGAGAAACAAGCATTCTAGATCTGGTCTTCACCAACATGCCAAACAGTGCACTGCTGCAACTGTTGGACACTCATTAGTTAAAACTGACCACAAATCAGTCACCTTCGAACTGACACTAACAACAGAACTCACAAAGGTTGAAATCAGACTAAAAAACTTCACCAAGGCAAACTATACCCTTCTAGGTGAAGGTATAAATGCATTCCAAGCCAAACCCGAAGCTGAAAGTGGTAACTATGTCGAAACTTACACTAAAGCCCTGTACAATCACCTGAATAAGTGTATAAACTCGGCTGTACCAGATACAATCAAACTCAATTCCCAAGGAAAATCAAGCTGCAATGGTGGACTTCCAGCGTCAACAAACTCTACAATAAATGCAAAATGTTGCCGTCCAACAAAACAAAGATAAGGACCCAACAATGGAAAAGCACCTTCCTCAACCTTAACAGGCAAATAAGGCAATTTGTCAAGAGCTCCTTTAAGAGAAACCTGTCAAATACTGCCAAGGGCAAACATAAGACCTTTGAAAGCTATGTACGTCACCTAAGGCAGGATCCAAGCATGTGCAGAACTGGTGGCCAATGATTTCACACAAACTGACCCCACAGAGATAGCAAACCTGCTAGCAGATAGGTCTGGCAAAAATTTCACTACCTTATCCCCTCCTAACTTACAACAAACTCTCCCCACAAACTCCCGCCCCCACCTTACATATATGAAGAGCAGGTCCTCAAAGCCCTGTCCAAAGCAAAGAACACAACTTCTTTGGGGCCAGATGACATCCCAGGCTGTCTTCTAAACAGGCTAAAACATGAACTAGCATCATCACCAAGTACCCTTTTCAATCGCAGCCTAACCACAGGCTTTGTTCCTGTGGAATGGAGAACAGCTACAGTTATTCCCCTCCACAAAGGCGGCCTAGCAACAGACCTGGGGAATTACAGGCCCATAAGCCTGACTAGCCTCATCTGTAAGGCCATGGAATGTATCATTAAGGACCTCATAAATAAAGACATAGACAACCTCCAAACCCTGGATCCTACCCAATTCGGCTTCATGAAGGGCAGATCCTGCATGTTAAATCTGATGGATTTCTTTGAAAGTGTGACCAAGGCCATTGATGAGGGCAAATCTGTGCACACAGCATACCACGACTTGGCAAAGGCTTTTGATACAATCCCACATTCACTCATTACTGATAAACTTAGCAAACTGAATGTAAACCCTTGAATGTAAGATGGGTTGCCAACTGGCTCACAAACCGGACAAACACTATCAAAGTGGGTGACTCCACATTAACCAGCAGACCTGTAACCAGTGAGGTGCTACAGGGGTCAGTGCTGGGCCCATTACTGTTTGGTATATACTTCTCAGAAGTTCAGGTCAAACTAAAGGGTTGTGGCTGACCAAGTTTGCAGACGACTGCAAACTAGGTGCAATCACTGAATCCCCAAATAATGTCAGTATACACCAGGATAACCGGTGGGTTAGTCATGGTCTCAAACTGAATGCAAGGAAATGTATCATCATTCCCTTTGGCACACACAATGTCCCTTCACACTATCAAATCAATAACAATACCCTAAGTACTCATGAAGTGGGAAGGGATCTGGGATCACAGGTTGACCGAGACCTTAATTTTGACCACCATTTGTCTACCGTTGTAAGGAATGTTTTCCACTTAGCTCACTTGATTAGTAAAGGCATTGCCTCAAGAGAAAAGAAGCTGTAACACCCCTATACTTGGCACTTATCCAGTCCATAATTGAGTATAACTCCCTATTTTGGTATGTACCATACTATGCATCTACAGCAATTAGAGAGCCCGCAGAGGTTTCTAACAAAGAAGATCAACAGCCTCCAGCATGTCCCTAACACGGACCAACTAAAATCCCTGTTGCGATACTCTGTATCATATAGAATTCTTAGGGGAGACTTATGCCTGGCCTACAGAGCAACCCAAGACCCAAACCTAACTAATGAACTTACTGCACATTTGCAAATCAAATGGGTCTAGGGCTACCCATTCCAGGGACTTATCATCTAAAGCCATGCTGAAGTTCCATTTCCAGAAATTACATTTCCTTTCATTTTGGTGTACATTTCTTTTTGCATCTTTCTGGCTGCATTATCTAAGTATGCCTCTACCAGATTCCCAAATACTTCATCTTGCAGTGTCCCCACAGGAATGGATAATTCTGAACAAGTCAATATCTGGTACATAATTTAACACAATAACTTTATTTTTAGATCCATTAATTTTACATCCTACCACCTCATTGTACAGGTTTAACCTGTCAAATATTACTGGTACATCATTTTTAGAGTCAGCAGTATATAAAATAACATCAACAGCAATGTTATCCCGATGACCACACCAGTCCTATCCTTTCATAGTACATTCTGTAAATTTTACTGCCAGCAGCTCTGCATAAAACACACACACACAAAAAGAAGGGACAAAGGGCATCCCTGCCTAGTGCCCCAAGTCAATGTAAAGCTAGTGGACATTTCTCCCATTGCTTTTACATAAGCGTATGTTCCTTCATATACTGACATTAACAATTCCACCCATTATTCAGGGAAGTTAAATGCTAAAAGAATCCAGTGTAAATAATCCCAGTCAACTCTTCTGAATATTTTATTTGCATCTAATACAATAAGCATAAAGGTCTCTCCCTTATCTTATGCTTTTTTTCTGAACAAGTGTTGTTTTGGCAATGTTTTCAGACATCTCCCTTTCCTCAATCCACAATGATCAAAATGTATTAGCCTACATAATGTTCTGATAACCTCATTACTAGTGTCATCATGAATACCTTATAATCATGATTTAAAATTGATATCAGCCTATATGAACCATTCCTTTCTCATTCTCCCTCACTCTCTCTCTTTTTCCCTTCTAGTTTTTAGGACTATTACTTCAGATAAGAATTTTTCACTTAATCTTTTCTTTTTGGGTGTCCCCTGTTCTGGCCTACATGACCTCTCATAATATCTGCGTAGACCCTCTGATATTTTCCCTTTCTCTAAATCCTTTAATTTCCAAATAATTCTCTCCATTTTCTGCTGTCTCAATTTTTAGGCCAAAAATTGTGTATTTCTAGGTTCAGCGTCAAAATACAGCTGTGCTACTACTGATCCTTAACTCTTGCCTTGTTATTTGCCATTCAACCCTCTCTCTCTCTTGCTCTCTCTTTCTGTTAACACAGGCTCTCTCCTTTAATAATATCTAATTCTTCCAGGCCCATTGATATTCTGGCATCCTCCTTCTCTATTCTTCCTTTCCTCAGAGTGCTGATAAATATAATAGGATCTTCTTAGCTTTCTCCCACCTATCCCAGATGGTCAGACCGCCTTTATTCAGATCCAATAACACCTTCCCAAGTATGACAACTAACTTTTAAAGGCATTTCTTTTAGAAAGTTAAACTGGAAAACACCAGTGTTCAATACTAAATTCTATTTCGTTTCTTTCCCATTTGTATTATTACTGGAGGATAGTCAATTATAGTCACAGGGTAGATCTCATAATCTAGCAGTTTATCTGCATGCTCAATTGATATATAAATCCTATCAAATCTTGCCCAAATCCCAAACTGTTACAAGTAATAAGTAAAGTTAATAGCCTTTGTTAGTTTATTTCCCACATTTTTTAAACCAAAAACCTGTAGATATTTTTCCTAGACATCTAACCATTTTACTTAGTATGTGCGTCCTAGCGGCACCTGATACAGCATTTTCATCTGTGAGTAGATTTCTATCTCCTTCAACTATTAATACAACTTGCTGGCTTTCCACAATTTCTCCCAACACTTGTTTTATTTCTCTTTCCTTTATTTTTGAAGGCATATACACATTTACTATTTTCTTCCCAGCTTTTGCTAGTAATAACATACTTACCACCTGTGCATCATATATTACTTCGTCACACTGGTATTTTCTATAATTTTTTTATGAGAGTAACCACTCTCCTCTTCTACTAGCTTCTCATCTGTACACTATATCCTATCATTCCCTCTTTTTATTGAAGTATTTATATTCATCTTCTGCCAAATGACTTTCGTTCATACTATATGCCTCTCAATCTTGCAGATATACATTGATCTTTTCTTGGTTTCTTTGGCTAGTCAAACCATTTACATTATTTGTAGCCAAATCAAGTCTTAACTATAATTAGTGACTGTCCTGTTAATAACATTCCCTCTGTCCCATCCCCATATATATCAACTGTGTTTTTGCCCATAGCTGCTGCCACATTTGTCTTCCATCCTTTTCTAGATCCCCTTAGCCTGTCCACTGCATAACCATAAAAGCATAACTAATTGTTTGTTTGTGTCTTTCGGCTTTTCCCGGTTAGGAGTCGCCACAGCGGAACTCCGGTCCGCTAATGATTGGCAGTTGATTTTTACGTAAAGGCTTGCCAGGCCTGACGCACAACCTTCAACGAAGGTACGCCATTCACGCATGTCTCCACACAGAAGACGCTCTAGCTGAGAATCGAACCGGACAGCATCTTACTGTGAGGCGACAACGCTACCGCAGCACCACCACCGTGGGTTTTAAAAGCATAACTAATAATAGTAATATACAAATCCACCTTCTCACCCTAACTCTCCATAAGTAGAGCGATTGCTTTATTGACTTGGTATGTAAATGTTCACCGGAGGTGACTTTCTCTTCTTAACATTTAGGTATCTTGCACCTAAATTTATTTAACAGACTAATAATGCATACCATCTATAACTCGAACACAGAAGTTAAAAACTATGTTCTCTTTCTGCCACTTCTGTCTTTTCCCCTATTAATACTGACTGTGCTTCTTCCTGCATTGACAATCTAACTTTTCTAGTGTATTCTTGCATTTCCCTTGCTTCTCTTTCATTTTTTATTCAAACAATGAAAAGGGATTCACAGGCATCCTGTCTGCTTGTAAAACTGACCGCATTCTCCTTCCTTTGCATTACTTGAATATCTTCTCATATTTCAGATTCTCTCAGAGTCTGCAAAGCTTGTTTGGAGTAAAATATTTTACATCCACTAGGAAAAAAATACTCTCAACATAGCTGGGTAAATCATTTTCAGTTTCAGAGACCTCTCTGTGCAGGACTGGATGACAGGAAGAATCTTATTTTTTCTCTGCCTTGCTTCACAAGACTAATTATTATCAATGAAAACTCTATTGCCTTGGACAACAGCTTCTTTCCTTTTTTCCACAGTATAGATAATATTTTTTCCTTCACAGCATACATTTACATTCTTACCAGAATTGGACTGGGACTTCGATCAACTGGTTGTCCTGATACGAAGACCCTATGGACCCTTTCAATTAGAACTTGTGCTTCTGATATTTCTGTCCACTGGGCAAACTTTTTTTTTCATGTAACTGTTTAACCCTTCATAGGTTCATAGGCTGGTACTAGGCTATCGGCCCTAGGGTCTATGCAAGCCTAAGCATAACAATTCCTTGGCTATTTCTTCCCACACTGTTTACTTCTCTGGACCCCTGTCTAGCAGGGCAACTGACGTGATCCCCGGGGTGAACTTCCTTTCTCCCATCCAATCATCAAGGTCCCTTTTGAATACGGCCAAAGAGGCACTCTGCTTGACATGTATGGGCAGTCTATTCCAGAGTCTGGGGAGTCTCTGGGTCAAGAACCTAACCCTCCAGCATGTTTTGTTTATTGTGATGACAAGATTTAGATCCCTGAAGCGTGTGGCTCTGAGGGATTGGGATTTCTTTAAGTGTAGCATGCCCAACAGATCTGGGTTTGACATGGCCTTGTATGTTAAGCAGAGATCGCCTTGGAGTAGACGATATGCGACAGAGTATAGCTGGAGTTTTTTAAGGCAGTCAGCATAGGGCATCTGCTTTAGGCCTGTTATTCTTTTAGTGAGGTATTTCTGCGGCCTTTCCAGTTGCTGCAGATGTCTTGAAAGGTACATACCAAATGGGGCGTTGTATTCTAAAATGGGTCTTATGAGGGATGAGTACAGTGGGACAATTATCTCCTTTTTTCTGGATGAAAAGCCCTTAGTGATAAGGTGTGCCACATAGAAGGATTTCCTGACTGTTGTGGCGATGTGGTTATTGAAGGTGAGACCACTGTCCACCTGTGTCCCTAAGTCTCTTATCACACTTTTGGTGTTTAGTGTACTACCACCTATGTGATAATTCATGAGTACATGTTTTTTCCCCAAAGGGGATAACTATACATTTCTTTGCATTGAGCTTGAGCCCATGGCTCTGGCACCAAGCATCTGTTTCTGTAAGGCCCTTTTGTACAGTATCCACATCATTTGGGGATTCAATAATGGCTCCCAGTTTGCAGTCATCTGCAAACTTTGTTAGCCAGAGTCCCTTATTGTTGGCCTGTACTTCAGAGAAGTAGATGCCAAACAAGAGAGGTCCCAGGACTTAACCCTAAGGTACTCCATTTGTCACTTGTCTGGAGCTGGATTTGGAGTCAGCTACTTTTACAATGTGGGTTCTGTTAATAAGCCAGTTGGCAACCCACTGAGTGATGTAGGGATTAATGCCCAGCTGAGTAAGTTTATCTATGATTCCAGAGTGGGGGGGGGGTGGTGTCAAAGGGCTTGGCGAGGTCCAGATAGGCTGTGTGGACTGCCTTACCCTCATCTACGGCTGTGGAGACTGATTCAAAGAAGTCAATAAGGTTTAGGAGACAAGATTGGCCCTTCACAAACCCAAACTGGGTGGGGTCCAGTGTTTTAAGGTTGTCAATGTCTTTGTTTATGTTCCATGATAATACGTTCCATGGCCTTGCAGATCAGGCTCGTCAGACTGATGGGGCGGTAGTTCCCAGGATCCAAGGTGGATCCTACCTTGTGGAGTGGGATAACTAGCTGTGCACCACTCAGTGGGCACGAAGCCAGAGGTGAGGGTATGATTAAACATGACACTTAGGTGAGGTGCCAGTTCATTTTGTAGTTCATGTAGTACACAGCCCGGGATGTCATCTGGTCCCATGGATGCTGTATTCTTAGCTTTGGAGAGTGCGTTTTTTACCTCTGTGGCCATTATTACCAGAATTTGGCAATCTTCCAGTATTGAGATGAGCCATTTAGGGGATGAGAGGGGGGTGAAGTTGGCACTGAATCGATCTGCCAGGATATTGGCAATATCCTTGGGATCAGTATATTTAATGCCATTCTGTTGTAGCTCAGAGCAGATCTGAGCATTGCCATTTAGATTCTTGACATAGTTATAGAATGCCTTATGGTTGTCTTTGGAATCTTTGGCAATTTTATTTTCGTAACTAGCTTTTGAGGATTTTATGAGGGATCTCAGCTTCTTACTGAGGCTGGTAAGGGAGTTTTTTGCATCCTGAGATTTTCCTCTTTTCTGCAACAGTTTTTTCATTTTGTTGTAAAGTTTGTTTATGGCAGGGGACCACCAGATTGGCATCCTTTTTTTGGAGGAGAGCATCTTGGTTCTATTTGGGATGGCACGATTCATGCATGAGTGGATGTGCTCGTACAGTGCCTTAGTGTAGGACTCAGCAGTCGAACTTTCAGTTCCCATCTGCATGGGTGTCATGAAGTTTGTAACTTCTGACTTGCGTAGCATGAAGTTGGCCTTGGAAAAGTTTTTTATGGAGGTTTCGTTACTGGGGGGTGGGGATGGGATGTGGATGTTAAGGGTGATTAGCTTATAGTCTGACCTGACCAACGAGGGGGTGACCATAGGTGTGGAGCTTCGATTTCCCATGTTGGTAATGACCAGGTCTAGGATATTGGAGCCCCTGGTGGGACTATGGATTATTTGATCCAGGGCATTGGAATTTATGAATTCCAAGAACCGTTGGGCAAAGGTGTTGGTGCACGAGTAGTTTTCCCGGTTAATGGCAGGGTAGTTGAAATCACCCAGTTTTAGGGTGTTTGGTTGTATATTAATATTTTACAGTATGTTTAGAAAGGTGTAGTGAGAATCTTGGGGCAAGGTGGGAGATCTGTAGAAAGCTACAATTTGGATTGCAGTCTTACCTAGTGTTAGTTGCACCTGGAGAATTTCAGACGCATTGTGTTGGGCAACTAGCCTGGAGGTGTGAATATCCTTGGTAAATATGGACACTCCTCCACCTTTAGTGTTTAGAGCCTGGTCTGGTAGCCGAAAAGTGTGGTAAGAGTTGTAGCCTGGTACTGCAGGGGAGCTCTCTAGAGCCTTGAACCAGGTCTCAGTTACTGCACAGATATCGATGTTCTCCATTTTTAGGAATGCCTGGAGAGAGTGCATTTTGAGGTTTAGACTTCTAGCATTGAGTAGCATTACCTTTAGATTTTGCATGTTTGTACCTGTTACGGTGGTGGTTTTGTCCTTTGAACTTTGCCTAAAAAGGCACTATAGGGGTGGCAAGAGCCTTAGCCAGTAACCTGAATCCCAGGGGCGGCAGGTGCAGTCCATCTCTGGCAAAGCATCGTGGTCTGTCGATCATGTCGTCCCAGGCAGACAGATACTTTTGGGGGGACATTTGTAAATTACAAGTTTCTTTTTTCTATGAGTCCTGTCTGAAAATTAATACAACTTTTCCTTCATTTCATCATTTTTTTCTCATCTAAATCTGCAACTTTTTTTTTTTCAAATCTAGATCTGCCCTCTAAAGCACTGTAAGCTCATCTGAGCAGAGGGAAAGAGTTCCATCGATCTCCTACATATTTTTTAATTTGTTTTTACATAATTAACTAATGTCCCATTAGTTTTCAGAACTTCTTCATACAGTCAATCTATTTTGTCTTGTATGGAACACGTTTATTCCATTTCAATAACTTTTTCCTCCACTTGTAGCCCTTCTGATGCCTTGTTACCACGGGTTTCCTCCACTGTACAGTTCATTTAAGCCAATTTTGTGTTTTTTTTCCATCTCTATTACAGTTCTTTTTGATACCCAACAACACTCTTACAATCATTATAAATGATGTGCAGATGCCTTCTATCATGTAAGTGGTAGCTTTTAATCATATTTTGGTGACAATTCAGGAGGGTTGAATTCTGCTTCCTTCGCAGACCTACACTATACGGGAAGTCCTAGTTGGTAGGTACTTTTAGATTGGTTGGGAGGAATTCTTATGTTTGTGCAGACTTTTACAATATTACGAATTTATTGCTCTTTTCACAAACGTACGCCAACTTTCAGCAGATATTACTTGCAATGATTTATACTGTATCATGTAACATAGTAATGTATTTACATCCCTCAGACCTCACTGGCTATTAGGTTACCATTGATAACTCCTCTAAATTTGACACCCATTTCAATCTTTTACCCATCAAAACGTCAATAAAAGCTTGGCTCTCTCTATAATAGTGCTGCTTGGAATTTGAGATAGAGTTGATTTTATACTGGTTCGATATACAGTTCTGAGACCTTGTCCAGGTAGAGCTGCATAAGAGCTGACTGGTACATTAGTTTGATACACAACATAGTTATCTCTGATGCCAAGACTCTCTTCAAGAATGGCTGTATCCCTGCTGTGAAACTTCTGTGAAGGCAGCACATTGCTGTCAGACACCAGAGTTCCACCTGCTATAGCTTTTTGCCTTGCCTTTCTATGTACTTGTTACACATATCCTGATGACACAAGTATTATACTGCAGACAGACAGACGTAGCAACTGTACATATAGCAGAATTAAGGCTCATTTGCTGCAAACTCAAAAAGTCTAGGCAACCAAACTACATAAAGCACACTTTTCCAGCAGCACATAATTGTACTTTAGCTGCAGCTACATTGTTAGTGCAGGGCCAGCACCCGTTAGTGATTTCACATTCTTTCATCCATGCTCTGTCTACTTACAAAGGGAATGTGTGTGTATTAACAAAGCCTATATGGATATGCTGCTTTTTAAGCATTTGTGATTCATGCTAGCAACTTGGTTATAAACCTGAACTTATTTCCACGCTTCTTCTCACTTGTATGCTGACAAAAATTCACAATTTTGAATATAACTTTTTTGCATATTAAAACATCTTCAACTGTCTCACCCCACCCATAACTTAAGATCTGTTCACTCTGTACAGCTAGTAATCCTTATGTACAAAAAAGGTACAAACACTTACATTTATATGACATATTTAGTTACAACTACATAAACTCACACCCTCCTCAAATATTCTAAAGGGAATCACCTCTGATTATCTCTACTAACTGTACGTATGCTGAAGAAGACCATTCACTTATTAACTTACTTCTTAGCTAACCAGGTAAGTGCTCTGACAACCATTTTAGCCATGATCCAGGTGTGCCTCAAGAAACATAAAACTATAATTGTTATGCTACTGTGCAGAATTCACTCATAAAGAAGACATGTTATAGAACAAATTAACAGCAGCAGATGATTTAAATGCAGTGCGTCTTCACTGTAACAATAACTACTGAGAGGAACAATAAACTAAAGCTATAGAGCCTGTTACAATCGGCCATGGTGGTGCAGCAGTTAGCGTTGTCGCCTCACAGCAAGAGGTTCTCTGGTTTGATCCTCGGCTGGGGTGCTTTCTGTGCGGAGTCTGCATGTCCTCTCTGTGGTCGAGTGGGTTTCCTCTGGGTGCTCCGGTTTCCTCCCACATCCCAAAGACATGCTGTAGGTGGATTGGACACTCTAAATTGGCCCTAGGCGTGACTGTGTGTGCCTTCCATGGAAGGTTGGGGCTGGGCTGGCAACTCGACACTGTAAAACTCTACTGTCAATCATGAGAGGACAGGTGATCCACTGTGGCAACCCCTAACCGGGAAAAGTCGAAAGAAGAAGATACAGACAGTTACATTAAACTTTTATCTACTTAATATTGCAAGATCAGATACAGATTCTTCTTGGATTTCATGAATACAGTCCCTGTTCTATAAAACATAATATACACACATATTCTTTGGTTGATAGAGTTATAAGCAGCAACCTGGCTGGCCCAGGGTCTCTTTTCCGCCATGACCTGGGCTAAAGTCACAAATGTAGACAAACAACAAATCAATTAGTAGTCATGGAGAGTAAATAAATTTTACAAAATTTTATATACAAGTAGCATAATGAAAATTAAATGTAATTAAAAGTCAGATTACAATAAATGGTATGCACTCATAGGTGTCAACAAGAGTTCTTTAGCTAAAGCCTTTAGTGCATCATAACAAATGGAAATAAAGATTCTTCATTCTGCTGCTAGTTGTGTTATTTTGTGTTTCACATATTGATATATGGCTGGTATGATAAAACAGGGTCAAAAGGCAGCCCCAAACATTTTAAAGTGTTCATCATTTCTACAGGGGGACTATAAGGATACTCTACCCACTATTTTTGGGATAATGAAAAGTTTTCTAGTGGTGACAGAGACACAATCAGTTTTATTACAACTAAGTAGAAACTGCTTACAGCGTAGGTTATTTAAAATACACATCAGAACCTGCTCCAGATTATTCCTAGAAGAGGCTGTACAATATAAATAGTGCCAGATAAAGATATCCTCCAATCAGATTGAAGCTTCAAAGCTCAGTAGGAGGAGTCATTTAGAAATAGGGGCCCAGAACAATCCTGTGGGACTCCAGCTACTATGTGGTACATTTCTAAAGTGGATCTGTTATTCAAACGACTAGTGGCCACTATTAGGCTAGCAGAGAGTAGCTCAGCTGCAAGGCATCATGATTAAGTAAAAAGCTCTGGCTTCATCAATGATTATGTAGCCTGTCAAATGTTTGTCTTCTATGCTAGTATACACATTTCTGATTAACAGATTTAGGGAAGTCTCTTCCTTTTTGGAAAACATGCTGCTCACCATTCACCATTTCATATGTATATGGGTTATGCTGGATTTGTTTTGCAATATCTTTCTAGTACTTTAGCTAAGGTAGGGTGTGTGAATTAGTATCTGCAATGCTTAGGAAGAGTATGACTTTCAGTCTTAAGTATAGCAGCTTGTTTCCAGTCATCAAGAAAGAAAGCATGGGAATACCTCTCAATCTCTAAGAACAAGAAATTTGGACAAAGCCATATATATGTATATATATATATATATATATATATATATATATATATATATATATATATATATATATATATATATATATATATATATATATATATATATATATATATATATATATATATATATATATATATATATATATATATATATATATATATATATATATATATATATATATATATATATATATACATATATATTGATATATATATATATATATATTGATATACACACACACACACATATATATATATATATATATATATATACACACACATATATATATATATATATATATATATATATATATATATATATATATATATATATATATATATATATATATATATATATAAAATGGGGGAACAAAGGCCCAAAAATAGGGAACATTTCTGCATATTGCTCTTACAAATTTAGAAAGTGGAAAGAATAACAGATTTTTCATCAGAAAGAATTTTCTGAAGAGTATGAAGTCTGAAACTCAAATGTTTGTCATTGTTTTCTGACTGCAGTCCTCAATGATTTGCCCGAAAACCAAAATGTTATAAGTAACAGATCAAAAATATGAGTCAAAAATGTGGACAGTTAAGAAGTATGAGCATGGGTGAGATGAGTTAAGAGATAGGTTAAATAGGTTAAAGCCATAATCGTGGAGTTGAAATCATCATTTTACTGTTTACCTTCTCCCTCTCTAAGTGACTCTGCCTGCTCCTTCACATTCTCCACCAGAAAGACATCTTACTTGTCCTTGGCATAGTCTCCTCTTCCTTGCTATCCTGGCCTTGGAACTTTTCCTTCCATTCATATTTCCACTCTCCTCCTATCACTTCGCTAATGATTTCTTAAACATAGTGTAGCTCACTGTGCTGGCCATCCATCAGAAACATCAGTAATGATATGCTTCCCCACTATGCAACATAAGCATGAGTTATTCAGACAGCCATTAGGGGCTTTATACTACATGGTATGTACCCCCAAGTGCATGTCTCTTTAAGTCGCCAAGAGGTAGGCATGCAATTGGTAGAGTGAGGGTCTGCAAGTGTACTTCCAATGCAATGCTTATCCTAGAAACCAGTGACAGATGTACTGAAGTTTTAATAGCCGACTTGCAGAACCTTCTTTGTAGGTAGCATTCTGTCACTATTCTCAGTTCTGTACTGCATCACTCAGTCGTACCTCTTCAACCTCCGATTTTGATTCAGACCTCAACCTGTCTCACTCCCTCTTATTTTTCACCAACAAAATAATGTCAGATAACAACACCTTTATAGTTACAGACTTTTCCTTCAGAAACTGCATGTTAATTTAAATTCTCTTATTTTATCAACTTCCTAAATGACCTGTAGGAATACTTTGTGTGCTCCTGATTTCTGGGCCTTTATTCCTCAATGTTTTTAATTGCTGAGGTAAAAGGTTAACGGCTGAAAGTTATACTCAGGTCTTTAATGACTTGCATTGTCTGGCTCAAGTATTATGTGATTTATAGTATATATCTGAAAAGAATTCTGCCGCAGTAGCTCCACTTAAAATACCTTTGTTCACTGCAGCCAGAAGTTATTCAGCGCAGCTTTAATGAAGCAAAGTGTAAAGATGGTGCAAGCCACTACAAAGCTCTATTTATTTTTTTTACTATCTTTGCTGATCCACCACAGACTATAAATAATAACGGTTGCTGTAAATTACACAAATCCAATTCATTCTATTATCCCATGGTTTCAATTCATGGTGGTCTTTTAACTTTTATTCATGCGGCAAACATGAAACGGAACACCTCTGTAAATAAATAAACAGGTTTACCATAGATGCACAACCTCTGCTGTATAGGTTTTTATGTGCAGCTGTAACTGAGCTGCTAACTACACTGCAACCCTAAAAATGTTGACTATAGAAGGTGATTTCCAGTACTCCTGTCATATACTGATCTAATTTATGCAAGAAAACAAGACATCTCAGCCTCTCCATCATCATCATCATCATCTTCTTTCGGCTGTTCCCGTTAGGGGTCGCCACAGCGGATCATCTGTTTCCATTTCTTCCTGTCCTCTGCATCATGCTCTTTCACACCAACTGCCTGCATGTCCTCTCTCACCACATCCATAAACCTCATCTTAGGCCTTCCTCTTTTCCTCTTACCTGGCAGTTCCATCCTTAGGATCCTTTTCCCAATATACCCAGCATCCCTCCTCAGCACATGTCCAAACCAACGTAATCTTGCCTCTCTTACTTTGTCTCAAAACTGTCCAACCTGAGCTGACACTCTAATATATTGATTCCTAATCCTGTCCATCCTAGTCACATCCAGTGCAAATCTTAACATCTTTAACTCTGCCACATCCAGCTCTGACTCCTGCCTTTTTGACAATGCTACCGTCTCCAACCCATATAACATAGCTGGTCTCACTACCATCTTGTAGAACTTCCCTTTCACTCTTATTGGTACCCGTCTGTCACAAATCACTCCTGACACTCTTCTCCACCCATTCCACCCTGCCTGTAATCTCTTCTTCACCTCTCTTCCACACGCACCATTACTTTGAACTGTTGATCCCAAGTACTTAAACTCATCCACCTTTACCAACTCTACTCCCTGCATCCTCACCATTCCTCTACCCTCCCTCTCATTTACACACATATATTCTGTTTTAGCCCTGCTGACCTTCATTCCTCTCCTCTTTAAAGCATATCTCCACCTCTCCAGGGTCTACTCAACCTGGTCCCGACTCTCAGTACATATCACAATGTCATCTGCAAACATCATAGTCCATGGGGACTCCTGTCTAATCTCATCTGTCAACCTGTCCATCACCACTGCAAATAAGAAAGGGCTCAGAGCTGATCCTTGATGTAATCCCACCTCCACCTTAAACGTATCTGTCACTCCCACCGCAGTCCTCACCTCTGTCACACTACCCTCGTACATATCCTGTACCACTCTTACATGCTTCTCTGCCACTCCCGACTTCCTCATACAATACCACAACTCCTCTCTAGGCACCCTGTCATATGTTTTCTCTAAGTCCACAAAGACACAATGCAACTCCTTCTGACCTTCTCTGTATTTCTCCAACAACACTCTCAGAGCAAATATTGCATCTGTAGTGCTCTTTCCTGGCATGAAACCATACTGCTGATCACTAATCTTCACCTCCCTTCTTAACCTAGTTTCCACTACTCTTTCCCATAACTTCAAGCTGTGACTGATCAGTTTTATCCCTCTGTAATTACTGCAGCTCTGCATATCACCCTTATTCTTAAAGATAGGTACCAAAACACTTTTTCTCCACTCCTCAGGCATCCTCTGACTTTCCAAAATTTCATTAAACAATCTGGTTAAAAATCCCACTGCCATTTCTCCTAAGCACCTCCATGCTTACACTGGTATGTCATCTGGACCAACCGCTTTTCCATTCTTCATCCTCTTCATAGCTGTCCTTACTTCCTCCTTGCTAATATGCTTCCCTTCCTGATTCACTATCCCCACATCAACCAACCTTCTCTCTGTCTCATTCTCTTCATTCATCAGCCCTTCAAAGCACTCTTTCCATCTACTCAAAAAAAGCATGTTTACAAATTAATTAAATTCTTCAGTACAGAAAAAGGAAACCAAACAGAACTTGTAAGTGAAACAGACTGAACAGGGGTGCTCTTGTGGTTAAAAGAAGCATGTTTTTATATGCATTCTTAAAGAAGTAAGCCCATGATGGACAGCAGGTCTTCAAAGACAGTTACAGATACATGGAAAAAAAAACTTTCTGAAGTAAAACAAATGTATTCAAACTGGCATGATACAAGCATAAAACAATCTTGGGAATAAGCAGCAGGAATTAAGTTAGCAAGCAATGGCATCTTTAAAATGAGAAAGGTGATGGGCACACTTTGAAGTGGTGGTCGTGGTCACACTCTGGTTAGGTAAAAAAAAAAAGCCCTAGAAATGAAAATAGATAAATACAACAAATGAAACACAAAATGTGGAAAACATGCATCCAGAACACACAAATGGTTTTGCATGATCTGCGGCAACAGATGTTGCAAAGTCACATACATAATGTACCTATAAATAACTGGACTAATACCATGACAGCAGTACAGTTCTATTTGGAAGACTAGGCATTCAGCCTACTAAAGAACTAAACAGAAATACAGACTGGATTTGGCTGGGTGGAGGTAGGGACTATATGTGTTGCAACATTCTAAATAGTGCCTGGTTCTCAACAAGGCCAGGAGCTGCCTCTCCCCCCCTAATCTGTTATCTGTGACCTGATGGCAGAATACTGGACCTCTGGTGTACAGGTTCACAGGTACATACTAGGATAACAACCACTAGGGTCTTTATAACCCTAGCCAAGCATACCAAATGTATCTCACAAGTTTATGCGTCTTAGAGCTTATTTTAAGGGGTATATGTAAGCTAGGACAAGATTTGCAGGCTGCCTCTGTTCATTAGAGACATAGGTGCTACAACTGAGTTATATTTCCAATTTCGCATCCAGTGGTCTGGACTTTTCTTGAACAGGATTAAGGAAAACTCGCTTCACGTGGATGGGAAGCCTGTTTCTGAGAACGGAAATTCCATGAGATACATATCTGTCCCTCCATCATGTCCTACTTATGTCACAAGCAAAATTTAAAAGCCTAAATCGAGTAATTCTGATGCTATTCATTTGGCGGATATGCAAAAGGTCCATCAGAGTGGGATCCATCCAAGGATGCTTCATATGCCAGGCATAGATCGTCTCTCAACAGTCTGTTGGAAACAGAATATAGACAGGGCTTTCAGGCGATATGCACAGGACATGCTGTTTATGCCCTATATATATTTTTTTTATGTTGTTGTTGAGGAACCCGTATGGACTTTCCAGTTGTTGCATGTGCCTGGTCAGGCACATACCAAAAGGGGTGCTGTACTCAATGATGGGCCTCATGATGGCTGAATACAGTGGAATGATGAATTCCTTGGACCTAGATGCCATTTCCTTGCTTATAAGATGAGCAACATATAGTGATTTCCTTAGTACCTTACACACATATTTGTTGAAAGCCAAGTTACTGTCTACATATGTACCCAAATCCCTGACTACTGGTTCTGTTCTTAGGGGTGTGCTATCAGTGAGGTACTTTCCTAGGGTGGCTGACTTCCCAAAGGGTGCTCATGCATTTTTTGGCATTGCGTTTTAAGCTGTGGCTTTGGTACTAGTCATTTGTCTGTGTTAGTCCTTCCTGTAAGATATTAGTGTCTTCGGGGGATTTTATAATTGCCCCTATTTTGCAATCATCTGCAAACTTGATCAGTTACAGGTCCTTGACAGTGGCCTTGACTTCCAAGAAGTAGATGCCAAAAAGGAGTGGACCCAGCATAGACCCCTGAGGGACTCCAATAGTCACTGGCACATTTATGAAGACGGTCTTTCCTATCTTAATTTCCTGGGTCCTATCTGAGAGTCACCTGGCTATTCAGTGAGTAACATCCTCAGATAAACTACTACTAGAGGTATCCCTCTCACACAACTATCACGGGGACTGTCAACATTCCCATAAGATTTCCAAACTCTGGAATACTCTACTCCAACCCATTACTGTCACCACTATCATGAGTTTAAACAACTACTACTTAAATATCTAACAAACCACCACTGGCTCTGCTCCTGCCATACTCCTGGCTAATACCACTATTCACATCTTTCCACCCTCCTTCAACATTAAAAGGGTTTTCTCTTGCTGCTGCTTCTGTCTTACTGTCCTTTCTATTCCTCGTACTTCTTATCAGTCCCACTAATGTAATCTCCTAACCATGGCAAATTACTTATTTCACTACATATGCTACATGCCTAATTATGTTGTGAAACTACATTTTTTGACAACAATTCTATTTCTTTTTAACTTTGGATAAACTCTGTAGTTGAATTTACTGCTTGTAATAATTTGACATGCTGTATACTGCTGTATGTCTGGAGCTTTTCTCCCCGGGCTTCCGCTGAAAATGGGCTCCCAGCCCAGCCAGACACTTCCCGGTTAACAAATGTAATAAATAAATAAATAAATGACACAGGAGTTTATGCCTATATCTCTGAGTTTGTTTGCAATGCCCAAGTGGCATACTGCATCAAATGCCTTATGCAGGTCAAGATAGGCAGTATGCACCATTTTGCCCTCATCCATTAATGAGGTGATGAAAAAGTCCATCAGGTTCTGAAATCAGTCATTGCTTTAGTCAAACAGGGTGGGGTGTTAGGAAGGGAAGAAGAAAGACTACTTATTTATTCACTGGAGTCAGTAATACAGCCAGACATCCTACAATGATAATGCAAATCTTTCCCCCCAAAATCTACATTTTACTACAAGCTTGTAAATAAATACAAGAGGAGTTTTCAGTAGACAATGTTTTCTAAATAATTTGCACTGCACTGATTTTGTGTAACTGTCGCTTACAGACACAAATAAATAAATGCATACATCAAAGTAAAATATATAATTTCACCATAATGTTATAGTTTTTGAAGATCTTAGAATTTTGATGTTGTTAAACAGGGTATTATTGAATTGCTTTACCATCAACTTCTAAAGGCTGACATTTTTAAGTGTATAATCTATAATGGTAATGATCCTGGGAAACTTTAGAGGACTAATAAACAAGAAAGATGCAGCATGTGTACTATTCCTACATGATTCATACTGAATTATCAACAGCTAAAATAACTTTCAGAAAAGAAAAGGGAACGGAACAGAAATTTATTTTAACCAGTTTGAGGACTTCCATCTGGCACAAACATACTTAAATTTCTTCTTGAGGTTTCTGGTGTTCATGTTTTCAGCTCTTGTTTTTCAGCACACAGCTCTCATATTCACTGGCTCCTTTTCTTATGTGGACATGTGTCTGTCTGTGTGTAGATCTGTTTACTAGCATTATGGAAAAGGTTCTCAGCATCCTAACAAGAATTCCAGGAATTGCCTCTATTTTACTCTGGGTCAACATGTCAGCTTGTGACAGGCAGTAAAAAGATCACATAGGACAGCGAGCATAGCTCCAGAGTTTTGAGATGAGGCCTCAAAGGGATAGCTCATGTGGGCGGAGTGCCTTCCTAAGTGTTCTACCAACCAGAGCAGAAGGAATTATGATAAACAGCTCTCTTGAAACTAGATACAACAGAACATTGTGTTCTCCTTCAGAAAAACAACTTGCCTGCTGTGAACAAAGTAAACAGTTAATCCTCTTGTTTATCTTCATTTGACTCAATTAGATAAGGCAGTACAACCTTTGCTACTCAGCAAGTCTTTTATTGCTTTTGTAGACAGACAGACACACACACACATACAATATGTTCATGTGTTATGACTTCATTATTGACAAAGGGCTCCTTAGAGTTAAATGCTAACTTATTTTAATTCAGTGTGTTAAAAAAAAAAAGAATAATTCAGTATGACACTTGCAGAACTGTACCTGCACGGTCAGTTCCCAAATCAAACATCAAATTAAGATGAAAACAAAGTGGCAGGACATACTAAAACTCCCTGTAATGAAAGTGCATACATATGGGTTGGTGTGTGTGTGTGTGTGTGTGTGTGTGTGTGTGTGTGTGTGTGTGTGTGTGTGTGTGTGTGTGTGTGGGGCGGGGGGCTTCAGAGAACTATATAAAGATTTTTTTTATGCAATGAGATTCATTGTTATAAAACAATACCATTAAATACAGAATTCATTTTTCATTTTTTATGTGCACCCACTGCAAGAAACCTGACTGCTGAATTCAAAGGCGTTTATGCAAGCTCCCCTTCTCGGCAGTATCAGTGCACTTAACTCTTATACAAGCTGGGCACAAGCTAATATAACTTCTCTTGCCAATCCAAATGTGGCTACAGAGGGGCAACACCCCTTCCCCACAACCTAGGTAGTAGCTTCTGCTTTTGTTGAACTTGCCAGATGTGTCCTCTAAAAGGCAGTGTGGCCAGAAAAGGTTTCTCAGTGAATATGAAACTTATTACATTTATTGAGCAATCTGAGTGTCTTTTCACTGAGGAAGCTTGAGAAATTTCGCTGTACTTTTTTCTGGTTTGACGACAGATATACTGCTGAAAGATTGAGAAACACATTTACGTTTACTCTGAAGATAGTACGCACAAGTTAAAAGATTCAAGGCTGCACAAGTTAAAGGATGTATATATCAAGTCCTTACTATATGCCCATCAGAAGAGTTGTACTCAGGGAAGAGGCTTATGTTATGGAGAAATTTGCTGGGACTGACTTAAGATGTCAGGCACAAGCACTTTTTTCCACAATGTAACAGTCGCAGCTTGGACCACAGGTCCTTTGTATCTTGAAGTTTTTAAGCAAGTAAGTGACAAATTTTGACAATGTTCATCCATCCAGCCAGCTATCCCTTTTTTTTAATTTTCCAGATGAGGTTGGGGTGTCACTTCAACAGTGACAATCATCTAGGGCTAAGGTTCCCACCGCCAGGTGGCTAGCCCTGCTGCTGCTGTTCTCCCACACCACTCAAACGCATGCATACTCATTCCATCTGCCAATTTAGATTATCAATCCCCCTACTGCATGTCTTTGAAGTCTGGAAGGAAAACAGATCACTCAGAGAAAACCCACGAGAACACAGGGAGGATATGCAGACTCCACACAGAAGGCACCTCAGCCAAGAATTGAACTGGAGAATTTCTTGCTATAAGGGGGTACACTATGTTCCCTATACCTCATTTCTAAATGCAAAAACAAAAAACTAATTAAATGCCTGCAGCAAGGGACAGAAAAGAAAAAATATATATGCTGCAAACAAAAATATTAATATAATTATTTCGGCTTTTCCCGGTTAGGGGTCGCCACAGAGGAACTCTGGTCCTCTAATGATTGGCAGTGGATTTTTACGGTGCTGAGTTGCCAACCTGACATCCAACCTTCAAAGAAGGTACACCCATTCATGCACGCACCTACCTGCATGTCTTTCAAACATCACTTGACCGTGGGGAGGACATGCAGACTCCACACAGAAGGCGCTCCAGACGAGAATCGAACGGGAGAACCTCTTGCTGTGAGGTGAGAACGCTAACTGCTGCACCACCGCAAGCAAAAATATTAATATGAAAAAAAAAATTTTAAATGAAGAACAAAAATTTCCTTGAATAAGATAACAATACTTTCAGAGCTAGTGGAGAAAAGTAAATATGTGAGCAGCTTTCAGGATACAGCTGCTTCTTACAGGACCCATTTTTCTTTTCTAGATCAAACTCTCTCTCACTCTGTGGGAAAAGGGGGGTGTCAAAGTTAAATTATCTTAATTCCACAAAAGGTGTGCATATTGTAAGTATTATCCTGGTTTACCTATTAGAAATACAACACAGATATACTTCATGACATTTATAGCGCTAACATAATAAAATCTGAAAGCTGCATGGAGTAAGCTTATGGCTGATAGGGAGAAAGCCTAGGGAAACAGTTCACTACAGAAACACAAGGTCTAGAGAGAAGGCAGGCTAGCAGCCTTTACTGATAACATCATACACAGCAGCAAAGTTAAACTGATCAGAGCTGATGGAATGCATTTAAAAATCTGAAGAGAAATGTCAACCAAAGACATTTAAACACTTTTCCCTGAAAAGTTATATTACAATCTTTCTAATCAACATTTCTAAGCACCTCTCCGATTACAGAATAAAAGCAATCTTGTTTCCATTTTCTGATTCAGATACACAGAAAAAAAACTAAAAAGGCCAAAAACATTATAAAATTTGCCCATCCACACACTTACACACTACAACTTCTGCAATAAAAAGTTTCTCATCCTGTAAAAGTGTGTTGCAAAGACTGGAAATGTAATCCAGGTCACCATTTTTCCTTGTGTACAGGACTATTACATCCTTCCTACACATGATATGGGCCCCAGCTATCTGCTGACAAATATTAAAAAGTGAATTTGAAGACTATTAACAGATAGTCAGACAATTAATTATGCAAAACACAGTTGTGTATTAATCATCAAATGGCTAAACTGCACACTTTTAGCTAAAGTTTCTGTTTTATCTATGGTACTTCTTGCCCCAAGATACAGCAAAACAGAATTGATTATAGTACGTCCACGAGCATGCAAGGCAATGCATTTGGTTCTGTTAGCAAAACTTTTTATCATATGTCTTTCTGGAATTGTTTGAGATCCTTAACAGATGGCTCATGATAATACCACTATCTCTGGACAAGTCAACTTCTGACATTTTGTTTGGTGTTCCAACATTAATAAGTTTTGTGGGGGGCCTCCTCTTACTTCTGCTTTTTTATCTGTTTCAGCCTCATGGTGCTCTTCAGACTACACACCACCTTCATTCAGTGAGGGGATTCTGCTTCATAATTAATGCTGAGAGAACATACGTCACCTGTGATGCAGACAACATGAGAAGCCATGATGTGTATTGACATTAGGCACATCAGTTTTTGGGCACATAACGCATATAGGGGACAGACTACAAACCAGCTCCTCAAAAACACAAAGCACAGAAACTACAACCTAGAAGAGAAAATTTGTATGCTTGTGTTTGTAACAGTTTGCAGAAATGCAGCAGTAATAAAAGCTCTCTCTGGACTTTAAGAGCAAATTCCATTGCCATGGCCCACATGATGCAAAGGAAGTTCACTGTTTAAAACAAAACATGAAAACAGAAAAATGTAGGAATCCATGGCAAAATACATTAACCATTAACATTTAGAAATGTGGTCCACAACTCAGTCTAACCTGATCTGGAAGAAAAGGCCAAGATCACACAAAAGAAGACAGGGTTCTTGAAATGACTGGGACAAACTGCAGGAAGAACATAAAATGGTGGCGGCAAGACAAGGAGACACAGCAAAGTTAGATTGAGAATAGAAAAGGTTGAGAAGAACATTGATCAAATAATTTTCAGACTATGGCAGACACATTTTTACACTGTACATAATATTATCATGTCACATCTACACAATACAGTCACTATGATTTAAGTGATACTAGTTTACACAGTGACATTAGAAATGCCAAATAAACATGTATCCTTCAGGCAAAGGACTGACTAATACTCCTACAGAAAAAAAAGCAGTGGCCTGCAAAGCCACCCATGATGTACACAACAAATCTCTTTGGCTACTGCTCTATGCTAGGATTTGGTGTGACGTCCCCATTCTAGACCAGTAATCAAGGAGCCTGAATCCTCACCACAGGTACTGGACAGGGACATTCACTTGGAACAAAAAGAGATACACCCAATATTTCCAGAAGCAGCTCACTGCATCAAGCACAATTTCCATTAAGAGCACACAGGGAACACATTCAGTCTGGGGTGTGGGTTTCTCTGTCTCCCTCCCCTATAAGACTCCCCACTGGGACAGCTGTAGGGTTGAGTCATCAGCTGAGTGTCCAAGCCAAGTCCTCCAGTACCCTCTATGTGAAACCAGTGCTTTGCGTCCCTGTCCCAATTAGATGACACAAACACACACTGAGATTTGATTGTCTCACACACACACACACACACACACACACACACACACACACACACACACACACACACACACACAAATGGGATAGGCTGGCACAGATTTACCAGCTATGCCCCCTTCTGCCCAGACTATAAGGTAGTTACACTGCCACCAGTGACCCCAAAGCCACCTACTCTAAGGCTCTTACAACAGTACTCAATTATACTGAGTGAAATTAATATTAATACAAATGGTAATGCTGAACAAACAGCCAGGCTTCAGGAGTGGCCACAGTGTCACCAACAGATATAAGTACTCTCAAAGGTTAAAATATTCTCTTAAAGACTAGCCACAGTGAACATTTTAAATACATGTAATAATAAATAATAAAAGAACATGGAAATATGAAATATCTATTTATAGTAAACACCAGAGTTTCAAACACAGGAAATATTAAAATTAACACAGCTGAAAAAATTTACACAGTTACAGAAAAACAATACTTAACTATTCTCACTATATTTTCCTGACTGATCGACAGAATTACTGTTCCTACTTAACAGAGCAAGGCAAGATGTTGACGTTGTCATTGCCCTTGTAGAATGAGCCTTGGACCTAGAATGTAAGGACAAGCCCTTTTTTGCCATAAATTAAATAAAAGTCCAATAACATCTAGACAGAGAAACTTTGGCAACCGCTTTGCCCAATTCTGGTTTTGAGAAGGCAACAAACAATTGATCAGATTTGGTGACTAGCTTGGTCCTATGAAGGTGGAATCTAAGTTGGAGAGGAACATCTAGTAAATGTAACAGGTATTTTGCACATGTTCAAAAATTTGGGGAAAAAGACTGGCAGGTTATAAACTGGTTGAAATTTGTCTCGGATGCCACCTTACGAAGGAAAGATGTGTTTGCTCTTAAGGAAATTCTGCCTATGAAAATATTAGCTAAGGGAGGTTTGCAAGATAATGCTTGCATCTCTGAAATTTTATCTGGCTGAAATAACCACCACTAGGAAAACAGTACATCAAGAGAGCAACTTCAAATCAACCAAATTGCTTGTTTAAAGGGCAGTTGAGTCAAAGCCTGAAGCATGATGATAATATCCCAGGGACATACTGGATCTCTGACAGGTGGTCGCAGGACTAGTGTTCCCTTCAAAAATGCCTTTGATATATGCAAATAATCTACAGAGTTGTCATTCTACCTAATGTGAAAGCTAGACACAGCAATCAGTTGTACTTGGATAGTTTAATAGCTACAGCCACTGTAGAAAAGCTCAGATAAGAATTCCAAAATGGAAGGAATAGGAGCAGAAAAAAGATCTAAACCTTTTGATATTGCCCAAAAGGAAAACCTCTTCCATTTACTAAACTAAATCATCTCAGTGGCCTGTTTTTTTAATGCTGATATGATCTGAACAACTGAGGCAAGAAGCCTGGCATTTCTGCTAAAAGTAAAACTGGAGGAGCCAAGCAGCTAACTTCATGGATTTTGGGTCTGGATGAGGCAGTACAGACAGGTGTGTTAACAGATTTGGATACTGATCCAACAGCCAAGGTGGATGTACTCGTAGAGGCCAAAGAAAGGGAAATCACATCATCAGGGCTACAGAGGGACAATGGGGATCACTCTGGCCTTGCTTGTTCTTGCTTTTTGTATGAATTTGTTAGTTAAGCACAATGAGGAAAAGCACACAGGACACCTGGGGACAAGTTGTGGACTAGGGCATCCCTCAGTAACTGTCTCTGTGGCGGGATCAGGACAAAGTAACTGCTGCATTTGTTGTTCAAGTAGGATGCAGAGAGGTTACAGCAAGGTTGGCTCCAATGACAAAAAAAAATCATGGTAGTCCCTAATGGACTGAGGGACCTTTTGTGTGGCATTAAGACTGTTCTGTTTAATTTGTCCACTAGCACAGTGGACGTCCCAAGTATGTGAAGATACTGCCCAATGCCAAACTCTCATTGCCTCTAGACATATGAAATAGGAGCATGTTCCTCCATATTTGTTGATGTACCAGACCACAAACATATTGTCTGACTGTACTCTCTTGTGGCAAACATCCTGAAAACTCTGCAATGCTAGGAGGACTGCCCTCATCACAAAGATACTGATGTGAAGGATTACCTCTGTGTGTGACCAAGTACATTGGATAATCTTCCCTTTGAAGTGCCTCCAAGTTAAAAAATTATATTCTTAAAGTAGTAGAAAGTATTCTAAGAACTAAGCCAACATGAGAATGAAGAAACAAAACTTTGCCAGTCAGGGTGAATGTAAGTAGGAGTCCCAGAAATAGGCAAGAGGGGGCTGGACTTTACTGGAGAAAACTGGCAAAAGAACCAAGATATTTGGAGCACATAACTAGAGAGAAATGTAACAGAACGTGATGAGGCCAAAAAGAGAGAAATGTAACAGAATGTGATGAGGCCAAAAAGATGTTTGGACTGCAGGCTAGAGATTCCCTTCCCTATCAGAGCAGAGGCTGACAGAAAGGGAGAGGGGACTCCTAAATGAAAGACCTGCTCTGGTAGAGTTTTTAGTTGAATCTAGAAACAACTGTGTAAGTAAATTTACTATAACAGTAGAGGGTCAAATGATTAGTGATGCAGTAGCCTTAACTATATGGGTTATCATCTTGCCAAGGACATAACATCCGGTCAGCTTCGAAAGCTTCAGGACACCTTCCATGCACCCCAACTGTCTTGTCAGTTCGAGCTGAGCTGACTAAAAGACAGGTTTGGGAATCAAGCCCTTCAGAGCTTTTCTGCTAACAGAAAAATGGAGGAAGAACCCTGAATGGACAATGCTAGGAAAACCTAAACATAAATAACCACATCCTGGCATAAACAATACATTAAAAAATAAGGGGGCTGGAAGGAGGGACTAGCAACTGCAACAGTGCTCATTCGAACATCTACTATTATGGTAACTTTATTTATATAACTATATAATGGTCATCATACTGATCACTGCTGCAGTAGCCTTAGCTACATGGCAAGACTACCCTAGCTCGCTACATTTGAGAAGTGAAAGGAGGAGAGTCCAGGAGCCCCTGGAGAACAGTCCATGTTAAACCTGATCTAGCCCTAGAAAAGGAATCATGTTTATATTGCTTTGTAAAAGTATGTACAAAGGAAAAACTTGCAGCTTCTAGAACACTTCTACAATCCAACCCTTTTGAAAAAGCCACAGATGAAGTCAAGCCCTGGAAGACAGAGCCCTGACCCTGCTTGGAATAGTTTTGTTGTGATGAGTATAACAAACGGTAACACTTAAACAACCATTTGGAATTAGTCTGTTTTGACATAGGTTGTCCCTTCTTTTTTTCATAAGAAACGAACAACTGATCCGAAAGACTCATTTCTGTCAAGATAGTACCTGAATTGTCTGTGGACATCCAAAATAAGAAGTATCCTTTCTACTTTTATTTTTGTGTGCAAGAAGAAAAATGGGGAGATGGATAGTTTGGTTTATGCTAAATACGGATACATCTTTAGGCATAAAAGAAGGATTATTTCTGGAATTCCAAGATGGCTGCACAACGAGTAACAACCCAATTCTAGCTCTCTCCAGTGTGAAAGCAGAAACTTAGTAGAGAAACCAATGAACCTAGATTTCTGGGTAAATTTCAGTAACTGGCTATTAAGTGCACTGCCTAGATGCCAGGGAATAAGAAATACAGAAGACCTGAAGGAAAACCAGATACAAAAGGCAAAAAAAAAAAAAAACACTGACTGGGAAAAGTACTATAGCTATTAAGCAAAAAAGCAGTGCAAGCTCCAGACATGACTTCAAGTAACCTAGAGGAAAGTATAACGCAACTGCACACAGACCAGACTAAAATAAATTAAACACTGATAGAGTATATCAACTCAAACAATAAAAGGCTGGAAAAAATGGAAGACGCTTTAAACAGATATTCAGACAAGGTGATAAAACTGCAAAACTCAAAGGTCAAAAATAAAGAAAAGGTTGGCTGAATAGGAGACTAAACAAGAAGAGATATTTAAAAATAATAGAATTAGAGGCCAAAGCATGTAGGGAACACATGAGATTTCCTGCTGTATCTGAAAAGCTGGAAGGAATTGGCTGTATTAATTTTATGAAAGCAGAAATAAGCAACAAGTCTAGTATTCCATAACAGAAAATGTTAATTGAAAGGACACCTTGTGTGTATGCTCCAAACTTGGCTATGAGAAAACGACCTAGACCTTTAATAATAAAGATGCAATCATACCAGCAGGAGGAGTTGCTTCTGACAAAACTGCAGCATAAGGACAATATACTAAAAGTGGGAGACAGCAGAGTGTTTTTGTAGAATGACTACACATTGTACACCAGGCAGAAGAGGAGTACTTTTATCCCATTATTCAGGCAATGTCAAGAAACAGGGTCAAGCTGCTGTATACCCAGCTAGCTTAAAAATATTTTCCTCTAGAGGAAGAAAATCATTTTTTGATGAAGCACATGCTAAGGAAGAAATACAAAAGTTTGTCCAACAAAAACTGAGCTGTGAAACAAGAAGAAAATTCTGTGATTTGTTCCTCTAGGAATAACCACCACAGAGAGACTGTGTCAGTGAAACAATTTCCAGTGTTTCTATAGAAAATTTTTAACAGATGGAAAAAGCAAAAGAGTTGACTAGAAGAATCGAGAGTACATTGGAAATGAAGCTGAAACAGGGTTTGGGAAAAGGAGATGAACAGGAACAGAACAAGAACATCTGGAAATACTGGACTTTCTTAGACCTTGTTAAACTTGTAGGAGACTCTAAAGGATATGCCTTAGTTCATGTCATTAACGCTTGGATAATAAAATCAGTAACTTGGAAACTGACAAATGTGGAATTACAAAGCAATAATTAAATTTCTGAAACATGACAGAACAAGAAAATCTGGAAATATTGGACTTTTTTTGTACTCTGTTAAACTTATAGGGGACTCTAAAGCATATGCCTTACTTCATGTCATTAATGTTTGGAAAAATACTCATGAGAGGGGAAGAGGAAAGAGAAGGTTAACTGCAAGTAAAACAAAGTTTTTTCTTAATATTCCTGTTTAAATGGTGCATGATTTTCTTTGCATGTTATAAAGTGACATTTATTTCTGTTATTTTTAAGTGTAATGGAGATACTAAGGAAATAGGTGCTCCTGTTTTTTCTGTTTTGTTTCTTTCTCTTTGTTCAGTTTTAATAAATTTAGGCACTGCAATGTAAAAAGATCTGGTTAAAAGAGCACGACAAAAGAGAAATTGTTGCGCTTTTTCTCATTCTTGCACAGGGGAATGAGTGGGTTAAGGCCATTAGCTTAATCTAGTAACAAGTTTTATGAGAAAATAAATAAATGAAAAAGAATATTGAATTTTATAAGGTTTTTTTATAGTAAACACTTTTGTGTCTGGTTCTCATATCTCTAGCAGACAATCTGATAAAGAGAAATGGGTTGGAGAAAATGGTTTCTGAAATCATTCAAGTGTTTTCCCAGCTGGCAGAGCTATAAAGATGACACAAAACCAGACAATACTAAATAGAACCAGAGGCTTTACCATGCGTCTTAGCATGGATAACCTTTCTTTTAGGTTAGCTCGAGTGTGTGTGTGTGTGTGTGTGTGTGTGTGTGTGTGTGTGTGTGTGTGTGTGTGTGTGTGTGTGTCAGTTTAGAACATTTGTTCCTATAAGGATGGTAAAACTTCAATATTTGAAGATATACATAGTTCTGTGTGTTATTACTAAATTAATAGGTTTTGGGTGGTATTTTGTGTGTGTGTGTGTATGTTTGAGGGTTTTCAATAAAACAAAAAAGTTCTGTAAGATGTGAAACAGGGTCAAATGGAGATGAAATGTATAAAACATTAACCTGCCAAACAGTACATGCATGCAACACAAAAGCTGAAACTAGATATTTAACAAAAAATCTGATATATGTAAAAGGTAGGAATAATAATCTCTCAATAATATGTTTTCTATAATGTATTTAAATGTTAATGGTCTCACAGATAAATACTAAAAAGAAAGAGTAGTGACCATATTAAAAATATAGAATGCAAATAGCTATGCTACAGGAAGCACACTTGGAAAGAACTGAACATGTGAATTCTATAAAGAAAAGTTTTCAGAATGGTTATTCAGTGGAATGCCTGGCACAAAGGAAGAGAGGAGTACTTCTATGAATTGCAAGAGGAGCTCTAATAGTATTAGAAGGGCATAAAAAGACAATAATGGTAGATTTATAGTACCAGGGGTTACTGGCAAGGGAGGAGGATTACACTGGCATGTATTTATATTCCATCAAAAACCGCTACAGTGGAGCTTAAGAAAATTCTAGGAGAAATAATCAGTTTTCAGCAAGGAATATTACAGTAGACTCCATTTATCTGGCCTCTCTCTAACCAGCCATCAAATTTCTGCTTTAATCCTTGTGATGCCCCTACACTGACCCAGTAATCAAGGAGCCTCAATCCTCACCACTGGCAACAGCTAGGGGACATGCACACTGTGAGGATGACAAGTATGCACAAATTAAAGTCCAATTTCCCTTAACAGCACACAGAGATCACAGTCAGTCTGAGGCTGGTTTCTCCCTCTCTCTCAAGATCCCCAATAAGAATCTCCACTTGCACAGTTATAGGGTTGAGATCTCAGCCGAGTGGCCAAGCTAAGACCTCCTGCACCCTCTCTGTCCAACCAATGCTTTGTGTCCCTCCCCAAGTAGCTGACACATACACACTTTGAAATTTGATTGATATATAAACACATACACAGACACACACACACACACACACACACACACACACACACACACACACACACACACACACACACACACACACACCTAGGAAAGGCTGGCACAGGTTTACTACCTATGCCCCCTTTTGTCCATACTATAAGGTAGTTCCAGATGCCACCAGCCACCCTTATCAGCTACTATAAGGCCCTTACAAAGAGTGTCCAATCCTACTGTGTAATGCTACTATTAATCCAAATGGTAGTCTGACCAAGTAAAGCTATTGGAGTGGCCCATACAGTGTCACCAAATAGATATGCAAGTACTCTAAGAGCTTAAATATGTTTCACAAATATCAGCCACAAAGATAGATTTAATATATATTTAATAATAAATAATAAAAGAACAATACAATACTCAGTACACAAACACAGTTACTTCAGTGTTCAAAATCACAGGAAGTATTTAAAACAACATTGCGGGACAATCACAAATAAATACAGAAAACATCTAAACTAATCTTTACTATATTCCTAACTATATCTAAAGAATTACTATGCCCTAAAAATACTTACAGCAAGGCAAGTGCTGATGAGTGGATGTTTCCAAGTCAAAGACAAAATACAAAATGCCCAGTCTCTCTCTGAGAGAGTTCTTAAATTAATACTGAATACTACTTCTGGGTTAGCTTGGATGACATCACGTTTTGTCACCTGACTTCACTTCCCAGGCTAAACAGAAACTAACAGAATGTAATATCTCTCTGTGAAAAATACATATCTCTCAGATGGTTGCAGATTGTGAAAGCTTTGTAAAACAATAAAACACTTTTACCTTTTAACCCAGTAATTACTTCTCTTTCAAGACAATACAAAAACTTCTAGCTCAAGACACTGTGTCTGCTACACTGAAACTGAGAAAGAACCTTTGTAGCAAAACTATAAAGCAATTCAATTTCAACTTATTTTCTTGAAGTTTTGCAAGTTAACCATTGTATGTTCTAGTTTCTACTGTTAAAACATAAATTTGTACAGGTGTATAGTTTACATGCATTTCTGTTCTAAGTCAGCACAGCATGCTATGGTTAAATTTTAGGTTCATAGATAGGTACTAGGCTATCTGCCCGAGGGCATCTATAAGCCTAGCCCGAATGTGTTGGCTTTCGCTGCCACCTTAGATTAGTTCCCTGTGCCTCGTTCCAGCAGAGCCATTAGTTCCCTGTGCCTCTGTCCAGCAGAGCCACTGCAGTGATCCCCGGGGTAAATTGTCTGTTTCCCATCCACTCATCAAGGTTTCTCTTGAAGAGTGTTAGTGACGGACTCTGTCTAATGTAGATTGGAATCCTGTTCCGAAAGCATGGGGAGTCACTGGGACAGGAATCTATACCTCCAGCACATCCTATTTATCATTGTGGTGAGGTTTAGATCCCTAGAGCGTGTGGCTCTTGGGGATTTGTTTTTCTTTAGGTGGAGCATGTCCATCAATTCTAGGTTGGGCATGGCCTTGTATGTCAGGCAGAGATCACCTCTGAGTAAGCGGTATGCAACCGAGTACAGCTGGAGTGTCTTCAGTCGGGCTGCATAGAGCATATGATTGAGGCCAGTAATCCTCTTGGTGAGGTACTTCTGTGGTCTTTCCAGCTGTTGCAGGTGTCTTGTAAGGTACATCCCAAATGGGGCGTTGTTCTCTATGATAGGTCTGATGAGTGATGAGTAGAGGGGCACAATAACCTCTTTTGTTCTACATGCGAACCCTTTTGTGATTAGGTGAGCCACATAGAAGGATTTTCTAACCACCTTGGCAATATGATTATCAAAGGAGAGATTACTACCTACTTGGGTCCCCAGGTCCCTTATTAAATTTTCTGTATTTAGGGGATGACCACGTATGTGGTAGTTTGCGGGAACTTTGTTTTTTCCAAAGGGGATGACTATGCACTTTTTGGCATTTAGCTTGAGGCCATGATTTTGACACCAGGTATCCATCTCAGTGAGACCCTTCTGGAGGATGTCTGTATCAGCTGGAGAGTCAATTATGATCCCCAGTTTGCAGTCTGTGAACTTGGTCAGTCATAGTCCTCCTGTGATTGCCTGTACCTCTGAGAAGTATACACCAAACAGGAGAGATCCCGGGACTGAGCCCTGGGGGATGCCACTTTTAACTGGTTTAGAGTTGGACCTAGAGCCTGCAACTCTCATCGTGTGGGTTCTATCCATGAGCCAATTGGCAACCCATCTCGTGACGTAGGGGTTTATGATCAGGCTGGTGAGCTTGTCTATAATACCAGAATGGGAAATGGTGTTGAAAGCCTTTGCGAGGTCTAGGTAGGCTGTGTGGACCTCCTTTCCCTCGTCTAAAGCCTTGGTAACTGTCTCAAAGAAGTCCGCCAGGTTTAGGAGGCATAATCTGCCCTTAACAAAGCCAAACGGGGTAGGGTCCAATGTTTGAAGGTTCCCAATGTCTCTGTTAATGAATTCCATGATGATGCACACCACAGCCTTGCAGACCAGGCTAGGCAGGCTTATAGGGTGATAGTTCCCAGGGTCCGTTGTGGCTCCACCTTTGTGGAGCAGGACAAATGTTGATGTGCGCCAATTTATGAGTACGTAGCCTGTAAAGAGGCTGAGATTAAACAGTGTGTTTAGTTGAGGGGTTAGTTCATTTTGGAGCTCGAGTAAGACACAGCCTGAGACACCATCTGGTCCCATTAAAGCTGTATTTCTGGCTTTGGATAGGGCTGTTTTAACCTGTGTGTCAGTGATTGCTGGGGCACTACATTCTTCTGGTATGGTTATGGGCCCTTTAGGGGGTGAGAGGGGGGTGAAGTTTGCACTAAACCTGTCTGCCAGAATGTTGGCAATATCAGTCGGTTGAGTGTATTTTGAGCCATTTTACACTACCTCCGAGCAGATCTGAAAATTTCCACTTAGGTTCTTGACATAGCTAAAGAACGCTTTGTGGTTATCTTTGGAGTCCTTGACAATTTTTCTTTCGAAGCTAGCCTTGGATGATTTTATGAGGGATCGTAGTTTCTTGCTGATACTGATCAGGGATGTCTTTCCTTCTTGGGATTTTACTCTTTTCTGCACTAGTTTCCTCCTTCTATTGTATAGCTTGTTTATGGCAGGGGTCCACCAGATTGGTTTCCTTTTCTTGGAGGAGTGAGTCTTGGTTTTGCTTGGGATAGCACGATCCCTGCATTTTTTGCAGGTGCTCATAGAGTGCCTTTGTAAGGGATTCAGCAGCTTGGATGGCGTTGTTCTTTAGCATGGAGGCTGTGAACTTTTCCACCTCGGTCTTAAGTAATGTGAAGTTTGCTTTTGAAAAGTTTTTCATGGTGGTTTCCTTGATTGGGGGTGGGGCGAAATGTGGATATCCAGAGTGATTAGTCTATGGTCTGATCTAACCAGTGAGGGTTTGACCTCTGGTGTAGAACACCAGTCGCCCATGCTGGTGATGACCACGTCCAATATGTTGTCACCTCTGGTAGAGGTGTTGACCAGTTATTCCATGGCATTTGAGTTTATAAATTCTAGGAAGCATTTGGCAAGGGAGTTCGTGCTTGAGTAGTTCACCCAGTTAATGTTTGGGTAATTGAAATCACCCAATATTAGGGCATTTGGTAGGAACTTCATATTTTCCAGTGTCTCCAGAAATGCAGAATGGGGGTCCTAGGTCATGGTGGGTGATCTGTAGCAAGCTACAATTTGAATTGCAGTTCTGCCCATTGTTAGTTGCACATGGATGGTCTCTGAGACATTGTGCTGTGCCACTAACCTGGAGGTGAGGGTATACTTGATGAATATGGATACACCCCCACCTTTCGTGTTCCAGTCCGGGTTTTGTGGCCAAAAAGTATGGTATGAGTTATAGCCTGGTAGTGCCGGGGTGCTCTCTGGAGCCTTAAATCAGGTTTCTGTTACTGCACAGATATCAATGTTCTCCATACTGAGGAGTGCCTCGAGTGCATGTATTTTGAGGTTTAGACTTCTGGCGTTGAGTAGCATTACCCTCAGTTTTTGGTTACTTGTGCTATTTACGGTGGTGGGTTTGTCTTTTGCGCCTTGCCTAAAAAAGGCACTATGGGGGCGGCAAAAGCCTTGGCCAGTATTCGAAGGCCTAAGGGTGACAGGTGCAAGTCATCTCTTGTGAAGCAACGTGGCTTACTGAGTATGTCATCCCAGGTGGAAAGATACTGTATCCCCTTTGAATGACACCAGAAACTTAGCCAATTGTTGAAATTTATAACTTTTTCTTTATACTGTGGCATCATTCTTGGTGAGGGCAGGATGCTACTCAGGGTCAGGGTCATACCGGCCTGGGCTACGTTATCAGAGAGCTCTTCCATGTCTCTTTTCATGTAGTCCAGGGAAGTATGTCTCAGGTCATTCACACCAACATGGACAATGACAGAGTCGTATTTGTACTTGTTCTGGAGTGACCTGAGTGCCTGTGTTATATGGTGGATCATGACACCCGACAGGCAGCTAACTGTAACCTTCTTCTTGTCCAGCCTAGTTAGTGGGACATCAGTGTGCCTGACTATAGAGTCACCTATTACTAGTGTGTTGAGTATGTTATTTTGCCTTATGGGCTGTGATTGCGTGGCACACTGATTATGTAAAGTATGTGTTTCATGGTTTGTGATGGGGTGTGGAGGTTGCTTGGGTGTCTGCTTTGGAGGTCTCTGTTGCTTTTGCAGATTTTTATTTAGAGCCTCTGAGTATGTTTTCGTGTATTTATGTGTGTTATTTGCCGGTGTTGGTTTGGTAGGTCTTTGTGAGACTGGTGGTGTGCTGCAAGTATTTTCCTTCTCCTCTTGACTGTCAGTTCCAGTCTTGGGTTAAGAGCTTTGCCTCCAGTTTGGCTGTATAATTGCATCTCTCACATATATTAGTGTTTGGTGGTAGGAGGAGAGAGTTGTCTGTGTAGATGAGGCAGTTGTAACATTGTCTCAAAATGCCCAAATTCACCAGTTGGACTGGAGAGTATACCTGAAACTGCCCTTTGGACATGCCTGAATAGGTAAAGTGAGCAGTTTTACTGATTAGCTGGTAGGGACGAATAGAGAGCCTTGTCCTTCTGGACAGTACAGGGGGTCTAGTGCTAGGGTTAATTAGTGCTTTCTATGAGTTTTGAGCAAGTGCTGGGCTGTGAAATGAATGGTTTGAATGCTTAAATTGAAAGTCTGTCTAGTTCCAAGAGAAAAATTGAAGAGCAGACTTTGTGGAGCCAGGAATAGTTTAACCCTAGCTAACTGGCACTGCCCGGCGTGCAAAACCGTGCAAATGCGTTTTTTTATAGCTGGGAAATGAAAGAGAGAGAAATTAGCCCAAAATAGCCAATAAACTACTAACGTTTGGGCTACAGCAAACAAGGCGCACAAATTTCAGACAGAAATAGATCAAATAAGCAGGCGCAATAAGCCTTTAACCAGAAATTCCCAGCTCAGAAGGGCAGAATCTAGCTTCTCCTCCCATAAGAGTACAGACTACAAACCTTCTTAATGTAAAATAACTGGCCTGAAGCCCAAGTGCTTAAACCAGAACTAATGTGCTTTTAGAATAACAGACACTGAGCCTTCAATCAGCAATTCCCAACTTAGAAAGGATGTAAGCTACCTGTCTTGCCACAACAATGCAGTCCACAAACCTTCTTAATGTAAAACAACTGGTTTGAAGCCCAAGTGCTTAAACCAAAAGGCTTACAACAGTTACAGTTTAATCATGCTACTACCAAGCAGTAATAACTGCAGCAGAATAATACAACTGAGTACTTTTAAGAAGAAGCACAATCAAAATAAGGTAATAAAGTGGGAAGAAACACAATTACAGTAAAAGCAGATGAATATAGTGTATTTTTTTATATATAACAATAGAAAACGAGCAAACTGATTTAAACAAATTACCCAATTAACCAGTAAAAAAACTCAAAACTGAGCCCTGTTCCAGCAGTCTTCAATCTGACAAGTTCTAACTGCACACTCCTGCCTCTAGGGTGCAGAGGAACCTTCTTCAAAAAAGATGGTCTGGATTAGTGCTCAAGTTAAACAAACAATGCTAGATTCAGCAAGCCTGAATCTAGTCTATGCTACAGCAGACAAGGCACACCAATATCAGAAAAACAGTTCAAATGAGCAGGCACAGTAAGCCTTTAACCAGAAATTCCCAGCTCAGAAGGGTAGAATCTAGCCCCTCCTCCCACAAGACTGCAGACCACAAACCTTAATGTAAAATAACTGGCCGGGAGCCCAAGTGCTTAAACCAGAACTAATACACTTTCAGAATAAGAGACATGGAGCCTTCAATCAGCAATTCCCAACTTAGAAGGGTGTAAGCTACCTGTCCTGCCACAACAGTGCAGACCACAAACCTTCATAATGTAAAACAACTGGTCTGAAGCCCAAGTGCAATAACCAAAATACTTAAAATAACAGTTACAATTTAATCAGGCTACTACCAAGCAGTAATAAATGCAGCAGAACAAACACAACTGAGTACTTTTAAGAAGAGGCAAAAGCAAAATAAGGTAATAAAGTAGGAAGAAACACAAATACAGTAAAAGCAGATAAAGTGCAATTTTTTTATACATATAACAGAAAACAAGCAAACTGATTTGAACAAATTACCCAATTAACCAGTAAAAAACCTCAGAACTGAGACCTGTTCCTGCAGTCTTCAATCAGACAAGTTCACGACCTAAGTGGGTATGCCTACTCAAATCTTTTCTCTCTATTAGGTAGGATGTGCTAATGAGACTAGACTAGGATGGAGCTGGGATAGAGCTGAACAGATGGGAATGGTAGGAGTGTCTGAAATCAAAATATGATCTCACTGTACTCAGTTGAGTGAGCAAGTGAGATGGGCCCGGAGGAGTGTTCAAACACAAATTTACAGGAGGGGCGGTCAGTTCCAAAGCCACCAAGATTAATACCACAACAACGGAGAGAACAGAGAGAGAACTCACAATTTTCAGTAGACAAATTAATAAGCAGATAAATGCAGTACTATTTTTAACACAATATTCAATGAAACAATAAACAGAAAAAATTAAATTCAGTACTGTCTTATAACACTGCAAATTTGTACTTCTCTCAGCTTGTAATAAAGTTGATGTAGGATATGCAAAAGCTAAACAAACAGCTCCAGTATGCAACTATTCAGCAGAAATCAGAAATTTTAGCTCAGTACATAACATACAGTTCTGTATAAATCATATCAATATTCCCAAATAACAGAATTATTTACAAAATTCCAGAGAGCTAGGCTGGCAATATTGCCCTATATCACAGTCCTAACAAAAGATAATAGGTACAACACTTCTGCCTCTTGTGGGCTAAATAATGACAGACATTTGAGTTTTAGACTTAATATTCATTAGAAAAATGCATACCAAGACAAATCCTGTATTCTAGCTGATTTATAACCTATATTATTATTTTGTATGCTTTTTCTAATTAACCAGTCATTCATTTATCCAGCCTAAGGTCAGGTCCCAGCGAAACCATATAAGAGGGAGACTACTGTACTTATTGGTGGGGACTAGAATTTGATTTGCAGTATTGAAGATGTGTCTGTGGGCTCCAAAGGAGGGTTGCTTTTTAAAGAAATTTATGAAAATATATGGCATGGAAGATGTGAATTCAGTACTAGGAGTTTGGAGTGAATTTACATATTATTCCCCAAGACATAAAAAAATGGGCTAGGCTAGACAACATTTACATTTCTCAGGAACATGTGCATTTAACTGAAGGTCTTGATATGCACCTAATAACTATTTCAGATCATGTGGCAATAATAAATAAAATAAAATAACACAGGGTAATGAAGTAAAAATGAGACAGTGACTTTACAAACCCTTTCAAAGCACAATTCTGCACCAGCAGTTTGATATATAGACAACATACAGTTCTAATACACTTGAAGCACAAGCATATGAATCATGATGCTATTCACAAATGGCATATGCTTATTTACAAAATTCCAACTAGCTGTCCTGGTAGTACATCCTTGTGTTACAGTCTATAAACAGCAGATAAATATGGAAATCAAGAAGGGGTACAACTGGAAATTTGTATGGAAGAATTAAAAATGCCAAGGTTAGAGGTACAGGAGGCTCAGTAACTAAAAGATAGGACAGGAGGAGATACAGAACCAATTTACAGGAAAGACCCCAGGAATTGATGGAATTCCTGTGGAAGTTTGGAAGCCAGGATGGAAAAAAAACAGATAAAGATCTGGAAGGTTTTGTTTAACAGTAGTTTCAGAGGAGGAGAAGTACCAACATCCTGGAAGAAAGCAGTGGTAGCTGTAATATCTAAAGAAGTAAAGATCCATTAGATTCAGCTTCATACAGGCCCATTTCAATACTAAATTATGATTATAAAGTGTATATGTCTATAATGACTAAAAGAAAAGCAAAAGTGATGCCAAAATTGATGGCTTATGGATCAATGTGGTTTTGTGGAGGGGAGGCAAACATTTGACAACATCAAAAGAGCACTGATGATCCAGAGGGAAGCAGAGAGTAAGAAAATACCACTGTTGGTGGTGGGTCTTGATGTAGAGAAAGCATTTTACAGAGTAAGCTGGGACTTTATGAGCAGAGAAATGGAAGAATTTACATTCCCTGATAAAATTATAAGGTTGATTAGAAGAATATATGAGGGATCGAAGGTGAAAAAAGTGGGTGGGATCCTATCTGATAATTTCCGCTTGATCAGAGGAACCAGGTAGGAGTGTCCTTTCTCCCCTTTGTTATTTGCATTACATTTAGAACCACTGGCAAAGAAAATAAGGGACTCAGAAATTCAATGATATAATTGGTATGATAGTCAAGAAAAGCATTTGTGAATGACATTATTTTATACCTGACAAAACCAGAAAGGGACATTACAGTCCTGTGGAACATATTGAGACAGTTTCAAATCTTTTTGGGATACAAAATTAATGAAGCTAAAACAAAGGCAAGAGCGGTAAACTATGTACCCAAATAGGAATTTGTTCAGCAATATCCATACTTATGGGGACACAATAAACTGAAGTATTTAGGAATATGAATTAAAAAAATTATTGCTGTGTGGCAGCTAAGGATATGTGGGAAGACTCTAAACAAAAGATAATACAAAAACTGAGAAAATGGAAGCTTTGTTATAATGGATATTGATAGTAAGATACAAGCAGTTAAAATGTTCTTAGTCCCTTTAATATTATACACAGGCAGGCATATTTTTATTAACTAGAGGAGAAGTTGAGGATAACAATTAATAAAGAGATGAAGGATTTTTATTTGGGGGGGGGGGTGGCAGCAGCCAAGTGGGATAAATTTATTCTTCCAATAGAACATGGTGGATTGGGATTACCCAATTTAAAGGGGTATTTCAGAGCAACACAGTTAAGGCTCCTATACATAGCACAAGCAGAAAACTCTAATTCAAAGTGGAAAGAGATGATAATGATGAAATGGAAGGAAACTCAAGAAACAAGGAGAGGCTGGGATTTTGGATGAAGACCTTTAAGGAGAATAAAAATAATCATAAATAATATCATACTTATAAAGTAGAAAAAAAGTATATTAAAAGCTAAGCCAACACAGGAATGGAGAAAGGAGATTATGATGATAAGGATGACTACAATTAAGAATACAGACAATAGGTAAGAATGGGCTGGAATTTTTGGAGAAAGCTAGCAAAGGAACGAAGATACTGGGAGTAAATAACTAGAGGGGGAAAGGTAATAGAATGGAAAGACACCAAGAACTTATTTGGACTGCAGGTTAGAGATTGTCTTCCCTATCAAGGATTGCTATGAGAGTACAGGCAAAGAGAAAGAAATAGAGGGGTCCTAAATGAAAGACCAGTACTGGTAGAGTTTTTAGTAGAATCCAAAGCAGAAGTTACTGTTAAGAAATGAATAATTAGTACAGCATATAAAATATTGCATGATAACGCTCAGAATCAATAAGAGGAAGTTAGAAAAGACTGGGAAGAAAGATTAGATAAGCAGTTTATAAAGAAATAATGGGGGGATATATGTATGTCTCCCAAATGTGCAACAAAGTCTAGAAAAGTAGATTTAGGATCTTTGCTTGGAAGTGTTTACATAGGTATTTGTATACCCCAAGTAGACTTCAAAGAATTTTTCCTCAGGTGGACTACAAATGTTGGAGGTGTGATGCAGAAGAAAGAGGTAACTGGGAACATATTTTCTGTGAGTGTAATGAGTTGGCAGACTTTAAAGATTCCCTGCAAACTGCTCTATCAGAGATGTTGGGTAAACAAACTGGTATAACTAAGGAAATTATTTTTTGAGCTATGATACAGAATTGGAAGAAATGATTTTTTGAGCTATGACACAAAATTGGAATTGCCTAGCCACAATAAGGCCTTGCTGAGTCTAATGATGGCTGCTAAAAAAGCAATTAGAAAATGGAAATCAAAGTTTAAACCAACTATAACAGAAGTAGTGAATACAGTAACAGAGATGAAACAACTGGAACAGGGATCTTTAGAAAAGGGTAGGAGCACATTATGTATGAAAAAAATGGGAAGTGTGGGATCAATACACGTAGAGGAGGAACAAGGTTTAAAAGAAGGCAGGAACTGAATGAGCTATGTAATGGCTGACTGACAATCACTGGATATATTACAAGTGATGTATAATTTTTTGTAGCTACAGTTGTATCAGCATGGTTTGTAATGTATAATGTTTGCAACTCAAATTGTATCAGTATGGATTATTTTAATTTATATAAATGTAAGATCACCTATGTCATACATGATAATTTAATAAAGATGTTTCTTTTTTAAAAAAGGATTATTTCTCAAAGAAATCCTGTCCCTGTGGAAAATGAGATTGGGTTGACTCACTTACCGCTCAGATACCTTTCTTACAGAGTTCAGAACAATCAAGGAAACAGTTTTCCATGTTAAGAACCTTGAACCTCAATCAAGTTAGCTGGTTCAAATGGAGCAAGTGATGATAGCTTCTCTAATACAAAATTAAGATCCCAAGGAGGGGTCACCAGTTTTCTTAGAGGCATGTTATGCAAAACCATTTAGAAAACATTCTGACAGGAAAATGCCTAGAAAGATGTGGATTCACAGGCAGCTGAAATTGCCAATAAATGAACTTTGATGGAAGAGTAAGAAAGGCCATAGGACAGTAATTCACACAAATATTGTAAAACCAGAGAACAAATAGCCCTGAATGGGTGCTGATAATGCTGTTGGCACCAAATTAAAAAACTTTTCCATTGGCTAATATATGACTTTCTAGTAGCAGGCTTTCTTGCCTCCATTAGTATGTGCCGCACATCCACAGTAAACAGGTGCCTAAAGGGAATTAAGGCCATTATCATCCAGGCAGTCAAATGAAGTTCACTGGGGTTAGGGTGTATCAAACACCCCTGTTCTTTTGACAGGAGATCCTATCTGTGAGGAAGCTTGGGGTAATTGTCCTGGCTATTTCCAAAATAATGGAAAATATTGGATGCCTCGGCTAAGATGGAGTCATACCAATGATCTTGGGGGATTCCTTCTGAATCTTCAGAAGGACCCCAGATTTTAGCAGAAAGGGTATTAAAGCATACAGCAACATTCCTTTCTATAAGAAAGAAAAGTCATCTGTCTTCCAGGCCTTCTTGCAGGGAGTCCTAGAGCAGAATCTTGCCAAATGATTGTTCGGAGAGGAGGCAAAGATATCTACTTGAGGAACTCTCCATATATGGATCAAATCTTGGAAGGCCCCCTGATCCAGTTTCTAGTTGGGATGGTCTGCTCTTAACATGCTCAGCTTGTCTGCCATACAATACTGCTCTCACAGAATTGCAGGATACCTGTAGAATGAGAGTGTGCTGTGAAGCTATATCCCCAAGCTAACATGACTAGTCTGCATAGGGGGTATGACCTGGTTTCCCTTTGCTTGTTGATGTACCACTTGACTGTAGTATTGTCTGCAACAACTTGAAGAGGTCCCAGTGGCTAAAGATGATTCAGACAGTTGAGTGCCTTGATTAGGGCAAGCATCTCTTTCATATTTATGTACTTGCATCTGTCCTTGGTTTTGCATACATCTTGCACTTTTATCTCTTCTGAAACTGGTCCTCAAGCAAATTCCAAGGTGCCTATGGTGAATGATTGCTTTATAACAGGGAGGAAAAGGGGGAGACATGGATTTGGGGATATCTGTTGTCTCCATCAAGTGATTTATCTTGTGACAAACCCCACACTTGGATCTGAAAAGACAAGGGGTGTTGTTGCTGGACAGAAAGAGACTTCAGATAATATTGCATCATTCTGATGTGGAGTCTTGGCAGGTTTTCATGGGAATCATAAGAGCCATGAGAGCCAAAATCCTGAGGTATTCTCTTGCAGTGACCAAAGTCTGAGTGGAAAACCCAAAAAATGATTTAGATATAGATCTATTTTATCTGTGGAAGAAAAGTTTGTTGAACTGTAGTGTCTAGTTGATAACGTGGAAACACAATCTTGTGAGCAGGAATCAAGAAAGACTTTTGAACATTCTCTTGGAATCTTAGCTTGTGTGAGAGATCTATCACCCGAGAGAAATTCTTGACACTTTGAAAAAGATTCTGCAAAGATATGCAAGTTATAAATATGGAACAATACCTTGTAGCCTGTAAGAAGCTATAACTGGTGCTAGACGCTTTGTAAATGCTCTTGTTGCAGTGGATAATCCATAGGGTAAAACAAATGACTGATAATGTGACCTAGGCACACAAAACCTTAAGAACTGCTTGAAGTCTGGATGAATAGGAATGTGATGATAACCATCTTTTAAATCTAATGTTACTAGAAAACTTGAAAGAGAAAGAAGAGGTAACAGGTTGTGAAGTGACATAATTTTGAAATTAGGCACTATCAAACAAGTTTAGGAAAGATTGATCCAGAACTGGTCTTCAAGCATTTTCTTTCTTTGGCAATGAAAACATCCTTGAGTAAAACCCCCTTGCTCACTTGGGAAGGGGAACATGTTCTATCACTTCCTAGGACAGCATGTGAAGAACAGGTGGAAATAAGAGAGTCTGCTCTGTAACCTTGATGAAAGATCTTCAGAACCTATTTGTCTGAAACTATACGTGCCAAAAAGAAAAGTGGAGGTTCAGACTTTCCTGAAGAATAGGGAAGTTGCCAGGGTTGGGGGGGGGGCATGTTTCCTAAATAGTCATTCTGAGCTATTGTGCTGTCCTTGGTTTTGGGAGTTTCCAGATTTCTTTTTTGGAACCCCTTTGCAATTTCTTCCTAAACATCTGTTTACCTGTATTTTGTTGAGACTTTTGTTTCTTACCAATACCAGATGAGGAATTAGAGAATCCCCTGAAAAATGAGGGAAAGAAGGGCTGAAAAATCTTAGAAATTCTCCGTATCAGCTTACTCCTTTCATCACACCTCTACAGCAGAGGGGACAAACAATCTCCATCCAAAGAGAATTTAAAGAAGAATTTAAAGAAATTTAAAATCTCATTTTATCATCATCCTGGAGGTTCTGAGAATACAAGCATGCAAACCTCCTCAAAACATTAACAGTGGCTATAGCCCTTGGAGAAATATCAAGAGTCATATACACACTGTATACCATGAGTGGTGACTTGAACAAAAGAAGAAATTAATTTATTTAAAACTGTTTTTTCCTCAGATGAAGAAACCATGGATAAAATATTCCTCATACTTTCACAATTAATCAGAACAAACATTAACATACAAGCCTGACCATTTAAAATTCTGAAGATGATAGTTGCAGAAGCATACACTTTTTCCCCATACTTATCAATCATTTTCCATCCTTAGAGAGAGTAGAATTAGACATGACTAGATGTTTAGCAGCCGATGGATTAACTAAAGCTATAGTTGTTGGATCAGGTTTGGAAAGAGTGTATAAAACTTAAAAGACTGAAGAACTTTATACATTCTATCTGCCTTTTTAGGGAAAACTGGCTGACTAACAAGAGAACTGCAGGCAGAAATATACATGCACTTAAAAGCTGACAGAACTGGAGGAATAGATGTAGGTTGTGGAAATTCCTTCTGTAACAGCTCATAGCATTTTTGAGGGACTGAGAAACCTCACTGTTCCCCCACTGAAAACACTGGCACATTCTCGAAATAGTCTCCCAGTAACAGAATCCCCCCCCAGGGAAAGTCAGAAACTGAGGTCTCCACTCAGTCTGAATCTGAAATTGTAATAGAAAATCCTGTATCTGTCCCTTTATCTTCCACTCCAGATTGAGAATCTTGAATCTCTTCAGGAAAGGAGGACTCTTGTCTAAGAAAATTTGAGGAACAGTAGATATGTGTTTAGTTTTCTGTTTCTTTTTGACAGGAAAATTGGGACCCACAGTGTTATCAATGACAGCAGCAGTTTCCTGAGGCATGTGCAGAAAAGTCTGACAAAACAAGTAAGTCTTCCCTGCGCCCTCTCCCAGAACCAACAAGAGTGGCTGTCCCTTGCACACTGAGGGACCCCCAACAGCCACACAGGATGTGGTTAATACCCAGTCTACAGTGGCTGTACGTGGTACACCAGAGGGATCCGGGGTAAAAGACGAGTGGTTTGAGATGTAACTAATGGCCACAGCAGAGTCACCCAATGCTGTGGTAACAAAGGCTGTTTGCTTACCTTTTTGTTTTGTGGCTAGAAGGAGGACCAACAGTGGAGCTGACAGATTTGTTCATAGTCAAGCCAAAAATGGTTCCTCTTTCCCATTAAAGACAAGCAGCAAACGCCAATAAAAATAAAAATTCTTTAAAAATGACTCTTTTCAAAGACAAACACAGTAAAAAAGACTTTAAAACACTTTGTCAGACCCACAAAGTAAAATAAACACCATTTCTCCCTGGAAAAAAAACACCATTTCTCCACAGAAAAAAAGATTTTCAGTTGCTTTAAGCAGCTTTTAACTGTCAAGACAAAAAGAGTGCTCCAGTTTAAAAGTACAGTACCGTCTTGGTCTTTCGGCTTTTTCCAGTTAGGGGTCACCACAGCAGAACTCCGGTCCGCTAATGATTGGCAATGGTTTTACAGTGCCGATTTGCTAGCCCAATGCCCAACCTTCAAAGAAGGCACGCCCGTTCACGCATGCACCTACCTGCATGTCTTTAGACATCACTCGACCACGGTGAGGACATGTAGACTCCACACAGAAGGAGCTCCAGCTGAGAATCGAATGGGAGAACCTCTTGCTGTGAGGTGACAATGCTAACCGCTGCACCACTGTAAAGTCTTGGTACAGTCCATTAAAACATTAACTCCTAATTTTAAAATATATTTCCTGAAGAGGAAAGTATAAATAATAACAAACACTGCTGAGTGGAAGTTTTTTTTCTCTCGAAGGGAACAGATTTTAAAATTCCCCGCAGAGAATTGGGTGAGCAAATGGCTGTAACTAAGGAAAAAGAAGTTATGCACTCATCATAACGTTCCATCAGTGTTGTCCATTTTCATTCTTCCTCAACCTGTGGGTTCAGTTCCAATCCTAGGAACCAACTTGGCTGCTACAATAGCTCGTGGGAACCAAAAATTCTCAAGCTCATCCCTTACCCACAATGCACCTATCCTAATTACCTCAGATCGAGTTTGCTGATAGAAAAGATAAATACTTTCATGGGTACTATATATGGAACTGTAAAAGTATATCAAAAAGAAAGCAATATTTTATTTATTACCCGTTCTTCCAGGAGTCAAGGGCAGAGGGTGGGGAGTTGAAGAAGAATGAAAATGGACAACAGAGATGGAACGTTATGGAGAGTACATAACTTTTTTATCTGATGATGTCAATTTTCATTCTATCCACAACCTAATGGGCAGTGTCCCCAGCTACTTTATATCCTGGAAGGATTTAAGGAAGGATGTTCCTAAGCACCACTGAACCGAATGATGCTCTACCCCTGGAGACCAGATCCAATTTGTAATGAGTAATAAAGGTATGGGGAGTAGCCCAAATTGCTGCACAGATGTCATCCATGGACGCTCTAGACTGAAATACAGCTGAAATTGCTACGGCCCTGGTTGAATGGGCTTGCAAGGGTTTTGATAAGGAAATGCCCAATTTGGTATAAATAAATGAGATACAATTTGTGAGCCATCTGGATAAAGTTACTTTGGTAACAGGTTTTCCCAGTCTGCTATATGAAAAGGAGAAGAATAATTGGTCTGACTTCCTCAAATCTTTCATTCTACGTAGACAGAATCTTAATTATTGTCTATGAACATCCAGTAAATGTAAGCAATATTCACCTTTGTTACAGAAGCTGGGGAAGAATACTGGTAGATTAATACACTGGTTGATACTGGTCTCTGAAATCACCTTAGGTAGGAAGGAGGGGTTGGTCCTGAGTGACAGTCTGTCTTTGTGAAAAATTAGATATGAAGGTTTAGAAGACAAAGCTTGAATACCTGAAATTTTTTTTGCAGAGGTTACTGCCAGGGAGACCAGAGCAAAAAGGTTGCTGCACTTGCTGTTTCAGAGAGTGACAGACTGCAGCATGACTGACCCCATCTTCGGAATATCCTTTCCAATACTCTCTGATTGAGGGACCATTCATGAAATAAAAGTATGCACCTGCTCATCTTGTCTGCTATCACATTTGACTTTCCTGGCATGTGCATTGCTATTAGAAATGGTTGAATGAGATCGCCCATAGGCACACTCTAAGAGCTTCTTGGCATAATGCATATGATCTGGTTCCTCCTTGTTTGAGGATGTACCAAACCAGTAACACGTTGACCATTTGAATTGCTATCATTCCCAAAGGAACAGCATCCTGGAAGGCTTGCTACGCTAAAAGCACTGCTCTTACCTCTAGGACACTGATGTAGAAATTATCCTCTACTGGGAACCAAGTGCACCCAGAGAATTCTCCTTGCCCATCTCTCCACATCATCCTCAGTAATATTTCTGGATGAATGGATGGACAAGAAATGGAGATCTGGGTCTTTCCAAAAAGAGGGAAGTCTGTCTGTCTGGGAAAGCATCAATTGTAGGTGAATACCAAATCCTAGGTTTGAAAACTGTAGTAGACAAAGAATCTTTAATTTGAGGCACTGGTTATGAAGATCTCGGCAGTGAAACCTGTCTTTTTTTCCTGCCAGATCAGAAACAAAGATAAAGTTGGGTCCAATGAAAGAGTTGAAGTATTCTTTGCTTCCAACAATCCCATTGGAGTCAAAGGCTTGGACAATTTAGATGTCGGATCCAAAGGAGAAGATGGAACAGATATTTTTGACTTCTTTGTACTCTGAACTTATGGAGAAGTCAGAGTCGAAGAACTTCTCTACTTAGCCTTCTCTAAGACCTTTGAGAAGGAAGAAGAGGCAGGACTAGATACATCCGATTAACTTTTTGTCTATCTTTATATAATGAAGTTCCAGATATGGCCTCCTTGAAAGAGGAGGGAAGAAGTCCTTTCAGAATCAATTTATTTTTTCTCTCAACAAGAGCACGATGACTGAAGGAGTGGCAAATGAAGCGGTCCTCCTGAAGATGGAAGAGTACCAAATAATATGCATATAGACAATGTGAGTCAGAGTAGGGAATTTTGTGACCACATTTCTCACAACACTTAAAGCCTGCTGGACTTCTTCTTTATCCGTTATTGAAGTGACTACGCATACCCCCTCCTTAAAAGGTTCAATAAAAGGAAGGTGCGACCCCTAACCGGGAAAAGCCGAAAGACACAAACAAACAAATAGTAAAATGGTAGAACAGCTTTTTTGCTTTTTTTTAAAGGAGAGAAATATCACCTCTGATATTTAAAAGCTACACAAAGTGAGGAGGAGCTAGAAAGGGAGAAGATATCAGCAATAATATCTAAGAGCTACACAAACATGTAGAAGATGGAAAAATAGGTTTAGAAAAGGGAGGATACTAGCAGTAGCATCAAAGTATACAAACGTATGAAAGGGTAACAAGGTTTTAATAAAGAAAGAAGAATTTAAGACTTATAAAAAGGAAAATCATTTATCTGGCTCGAGAGAGATGGCACCACGTCTAACTCGCAAAGCAGCAAACGAGATCTAAGGTAATTAGGATAGGTGCAATGTGGGTAACAGATGAGCACAAGAGTTTTTGGTTCACACGAGCTACTGTAGCGTCCAAGTCAGGTCCAAGGATTGGAACAGAACCCACAGATTGAGGACAGAATGAAAACTGACAACTTCAGATATGATTCTTTTGAGTTTGTGCACAGGAACTGAATTGCCTTGAAAGAGTAAGGCCTTGTTAAGTTTATTTCTTTTGGCTTCCAATAAAGCAATTGGTAGAAGATGGAAATCAAAGCCTAAATCAACTATATCTGAAATAGTGAATATTATGAGACATAAAAGAACTGTAAGAGAGATCTTTAGAAAAGAAAAGGAGTAAAACACACAGAAATGAATTGAAATTGTGGTAACAATGCATGCAGAATAATGTTTAGCAGGAGGATTAATGTTTAAGGAAGGCAAGAACTGAGAAAAGTATGTACTGATGGACTGATAACAGTTACAGAGAAAGAAAGAAAAGATATATAATGCATAATGTATATAAAAGGAAAAAATGTAAATATAGTTTGTTTTCTTTTTTGTTAATGTGTTTGCCTGCATCGTACGTGATAATTTAATAAAGGTGTTAAAAAAAAGACCACAGCTAACCTATGATCACAGTTGCTACACCGCACCCTGCAGAATGTGGCAACAATCACAATGAGAAGAGTAAGCATTAAAATTGGAGCAAACTAAGCCCACACTAAGGCTGTCAAAGCCAGGGTTTCTGTATCTCTCCAAGAGAAAATGGAAATGGCCAAGGAAACACAAGTTCCAAGTCGGAAAAGCAACCATAGTGTGTGTGTGAGTGAGTCTGAAAAAAATGTGTTAGCCATACAAGATTACAAAAGAAGACTCTTTAGTTACCCCAGCAGGAAGAACATAGGGATTCCACTCCTTCAAGGTTTGGCTATTACAGCTAACATCTGGGCAGACTCCAGAGACTGAAGTGCCTTGGCTCCTACAATAGTGATAAAAGGCTTCCTATGGAGAACTACCCTGTACAGCCCTGCAAAAGAATGGGATTCAAAGGACACCTACCTCCCCACTGTAGGGAGAACATGTGGGAGAAACAGACAAATGCAGGTTTTATAAAAACAGAATTGGAAACAGTTGCACACCTTGTTGCTGTTTGTGATATACTATACTGAAAGGCATAATAATTTTGCGAGACTGTTGGACAGGGGATTGTGCAAACATTATGATACTGAACTGGCTGAAAAACTAGAAACATGAGCCACAAAGAATTATAGAAAATTATGAAATCTACATCACATGGGATCACCCATTACCAACAGTTCAAAAGATAGATGCTAGAAAATTGGATACAGTGGTCCATGAAAAGAAGACAAAAGTAGCACTGATCACTGAAATCGCTACACCCAGTGACTACAGTGTCTTATGTACAGAGAGACACAAAGTCATAAAATATCAGGATTTGCAGGCAGAAACAAGATCAGTGTGAAAGAAAGATACCCAGACAGTTCCAATAGTGCTAGGAGCAATGGGTCTTATAAAAATGAATCTACAGTCGTATTTAGATATGTTACCAATACATGTAGCCCAGCATGAATTGCAGGAGTCATTATTGGGCACACTGTAGGTGCTGTTAAGAGCATTTCTGGCTGACATCAAAGATTGAAACAATACCAATTTCATGAACTTTAAATGTACTTTGACTTAGGAATGGGGTCCATTCCCAGCATGCTATCAGAAACCCAAAGACTTGGAGAAATTAAAATAGGGAGACACTAAATCAAAGATCCAGATGAAGCACCTTTGTCCTTACAGAAACCGAAGGATCCTCTTTTCTCCAGAAAATGGAACAGCCTGAACTGCTTCTTGGGCACTTGTGTGTGGACCTGGGTCAACCATTTTGTCAGTGCAATGGAACATCTACAGGAACAAAGGAAAATGAACAGGACTGGCAGACGTGGGGCAGGCCAAGCAGATGCAATCCCAGTTCTGATGACACCTAAACAATGGCATTTCCAGTTAGCAACATCAAAGACTTTGAAGTTTCTGGCAGAACACCTCTGTGACAGGTAGCACTCTGGGTTTCTCTTGCCAAGCTGATCACTGTGGTAGTCTTATTGTGCTGTTGTTAGATATTAGTACACACAGAAATAAAGCTGTCACTGTAATTACTCCTTGAGAATGACAAGCTACTAGCTATTCTTCTAGCTGTGCATTAAGACTAAATCAGTGATTTCTGTAAAGATGTGGCCAGCTATGCACACTGATACAGTTTCTCTTCCTCTCTGCAACAAAACCAGAGGAGAAAAATTCTACAATACTTTGCACATGTTTTTAGAGCAGCAGCCTTATGTAAGACTGTGGGCAGTGCCTGACAGGAAAAACTATGGATCTTCCTATATCTATGGTGTATCATGCAGGCAGAGACAAACTCCTCTGCCAGCTCACACAAGAGTGTGTGACTTTTCCCTTTCTTTGACTTCAAGGTAAGGAAATGGCAATTTTATAAAGTGCTGGTTTCTGGTAACTAAATTATATCACAAGCATACTGCAGAGAGAAAAAGGTCAGGATCAACAAACTGCAAGTGAAAGTATACTTTATTGAACTTGCAAGAAAACAAACGTTCTTCAATCAGAAACCTTAATAAAAATTGTTTCACAGCATTTCAATCAAGGGATTTTAATAGCTACGAATACTCTGATTTAAGCTTACTGCCATAATGCAAAACAAAACGTGAGTAGCACTTTGTATCATAACAAAGTTAAGTTGTTCTATACAACTATCACCTTGGAAAAATTACAGGTAAAGCAACTACTTTACTACTTTAAAGAGGCAGCAAACAGAAATTAACCAAATAACTAAAAACAGGCAATTAGCTACAGAAAGTGGAATGTTTGCTGAAACACAGTGATAGGAGGACCTCAGCTAAGCAAAATAAACTAAAACATCATTCAAAAGTGATTGTTTCTGAGCTCCTGAAAGAACTTTAGTTCTTTTTAAGTCCCATGTGGAATGTTAACATGTAAGCAGCAGAGTTTCTGAGGTGTGGCCGTGTTCCAACTTGAACAAAGTGCACTATGTAATCATTTTATGAATCATTGTCCTAAATAAGCAATGAACAGTTGATTCTAAGATTACAGGCAATATGTTTTTGCAACTATGGGAATGTGTAGGACATAGTGTGCGTATATATTATCAGCTTTTAGGACTTCTCCATGATATTTTCCTGGTAACAGCAATTTCTTATAAAGGAACTCCAAATACAGCATTTTATAATTTCTCATGCCCATGTGATTTCTTGAGTTGTCCAGAGCTTGTCTTACAGTTCACAGCATCCACTTCTACCTTATTTAACAATTAACTAGTTGTTGGAAAACTGAAGCAAAAATAGTGAAATTACCTTACCCTTGAGGGTGTGACATGACAGCAGCAGGATAAACATATATGACATGACAAAAGCTTAGGTAGTGATGGAGCAGACAGATGCAGAACAAATGCCTACAACATTTGGTAACCATTAGTACCATTTTATTTCTACAGCAGATATCAAATCTGTAGTTATTTAAGTATGTAAGGGATGCCTCCAGTTGTATCCAGTGCATTCTGCTGTATATCTGCTTAATGTGACCATCTGTTTTACTCTGGGACAACAAATTAGGAGACTTCCAAGTCAGTGTTTTTTTTTCTCAATGTGTGTCCTACTCAATAACTTTTCTTACTTTCTGAAACAAGTGAAGTTTAGCAATGTGAAAAAAAGTAGGAATAGTTAGTTCCCTACAGAGAGAATGGAGTTGTCTACACAGGGACTGAACTGTTCCCACTCTCTCAATAACACTGCATTCTCAGATTTAGTACATATATGTAAGCCAGATGTGTGCAGGACATCACCACCAGCCTGGGAGGGATATAGGATGTTTCACCCCACTAAGCAAAAATTTCTTATTTTAATAAATTTGCTATCCACTGATAACTAGATGACGCTAAAACACTGAAATCAGGTGATGCATTTTAGTGGACCAACCAGTTATTTGAAGTTCCAGACTACCATAAGCTCTTCATCAGGAGCCAGTGAATAACTAGCAAGTCAGGATATGGCATGTCTAACTGCATGGTTTATAACTGGCTCTTTCTTTTCACAGGATAAACTGCATGAGCTTGTGCTTGACAAGTTTATGGACCAAAACTCCTAGTTTGTGCTGTGTCCATTTCACTCTCAACAACACCAAACAGTAAATCGACCATTTCACTCTCAGCAGAATTAAATAGTAAAAAAAAAAAAAATCCTACACCATTAAACAGCATTGTAACAGTATAAATACATACAACTTTATATATATATATATATATATATATATATATATATATATGTGTGTGTGTGTGTGTGTGTGTGTATAATTATTATTGTGACGTCCCTCCTCCTGGCCAGTAATCAAGGAGCCTCAATCCTAGGGACATTTACTTGGAACAAAAATAGATAAACACAGCCTTTCAGATGCAGCTCTTTGCACCAAGCATAGTTTCCGTTAAGAGCAAACAAGAAGCATATCCACTGGCACTACTTCACATCATCACAATTACTATTATTATTATTATTATTATTATTATTATTATTATTACTACAGAAAACACCTTCACAGATTTCAATGCCAGGAGTGTCCTAACAAGCAACTGCACTGCATACTTGGCAACCTCTTAACCACCAAACTGGACATGCCTGTTGTTATTTAATGACTTCAGTCCTTACCAATTTACAAATAACCAGACCTTTTATGAAGAGCAAAACAAAACAAAAATATGTTAACATCTGGAAAATCTGCAGAATTGACATAGTTGCAAACTACATGGACCATGCAGACTCCAAAAACATGCCAACAATGTACTGTGTACATAATTAAATAGCTAGAGCATGGTCAGTATATTTTGGATGACCCAGACTATTAGATGATGTTGGAAGAGCACTAAAGTCCATTTATATGATGACATTATTTAGAAAAGGTAAGACTTTTTTTTCTCAAGTAATGCCATTGTATAATAGCAATAATCCACTCCTGTGTGGGTGTAATGTAGGATTTACACACAACTGGCTTGGTTTAATCACTGGGGCTTTGCCCTTGTGATCAAACCATGCAAATCACGGGTAAATCCTGCATTACCCACACCCACTCATGGATTATTGCTAAATTATACTAAAGCTGCCGGTATTCTGCTTGAAAGGTATATTTGTAATCAGTCTATTTTAATAGAGGTATATGTTTTTATGCAAATATGTGGGAAATGAAGGAATGGAATGGATTTTGCAAGAGTTTAAGTTTTGAATATACTGGAAGCAGTACTGCTGTGCTGTGTCAAGGGCAGTTGACAAAAACTGTGAAGTGTGTTGTTCTATAATTTACCTATAAGATGATGTACAGCTAACAGTGCTTGCTGTACTTGTTTGGGAACTGCTGTCTTCCTGGTACACTCCAAAAAATTGAATAAATTGCATGCTATTCTTGGCACTAGATTACTGTATAAAGTACAGAACAGCTATGAAGAAGTGGGTTTACTGATATCATCTGCAGCAAAAGACTGGTAAATGTAGGAACAAAGGTACTTTAATTTCTGAGGATTTGAACACTCAAATGTAACTACCACAAAATTTGCTTTGTCTATGTTCTAATACAGATAGCACTATCTAACCTATTTCATATATATGACTGCATCTCTACATATTTAAAAAGTATATCTATATGGTTTCTAACCACAAGTTGCTATGTTTACCTTGCATTTCTCCTTTAATATATTTTTGGAGCTTTTCTTCCAGAGCTGATGCTGAAAATGTTCCTTACAAATAGACTTAGTCAACTTGTCCTGGTGAACAAAGAAAATAAATGAATAAATACAGGCACTATGATTTGCACGTGGAGAATGGGGAGGGTGGTAGGGCACAAGGAGGCACTTAGATCTGAAAGAGTTTTCTTACTTGTTTTGTACAAGCCTTCAAAAATCCATATCAGACTGCCTGTTTGTTTGACAGCATATTTCTGTGCAACCCTGACTTTTGTGGGCTATTTGGCATGGAGTTCACAATGGAAGGGTAGTTCAGCTTATACATGTGACATTTTGATTAGCTCATGGACATTCTAGTGGATTATGCAAATAAAATGGGGACAAAGCAATCCAATAACACAATTCTTATGGCAGGCTTCTACTTTACTTACAGTTTATTGACCCCATTCCTTATGTACTCCATCCATTTAAGATTGTACAGCACTATGTTTGTGATAGAAGCACAAAGTAACTACTTTCACTTTCTAACACGGCACCCATGGTTAAACTTCCAGGGAGTTCAAATATTAATTGGTAATAGATGGTTGAGACTGACCACAATGCTCTCAATTTAGTGTATGTGTTGCCACCAGTGTTACATATAGTAAAAATGGTCAGCACAATGGACACAACACTGTCGAAGGAAATCTACCTTCTCTACATTCTGGCAGCAATACAAGCCTTACACATTCCACAGCAATCTTGACTGCAATCAGAGTTTAAAGTTTCTATGCCCAGTGCACCAGCAATCACAGCAACCTCAGGCAATTTCCCCACCCAGTGTAATAGCAACCGACTTGGAAATAATACCATCCTGAGTGAAAACGTTTGTTTTTTTTGTCTAGCATGACAACCAACCTACACAGAATACCATGCATCAGCTTCTACTTTCCACCATGCCAGGCAGCATGCAATGTCTTCCCTTATCTCAGTCTATTCAAGATATCAGCAACTGACTTCTTCTTTCCACAAGTCTCCTGGCAGTGATCAATATTTCCCTCCCAAATTAGTCATTCTATCAATGACGTGCCTTCATCTTCTCAAATGGGTATATTGGTAATATGGCCCTACAGCCCTAACCAAAAGAAAAGCAGTAAATTCATACACTTATCAGGCCCTCCTTTCAGCTGCTCTGCTCTGTTGAGCAACTCTGGTATTTCGTCCGGCTACCCAGCACTGCCACATGTAAATCAAGTGCAAAATGGCTAATTTTTTCAAGAGTTTCAGCTTTGCATTGCATGTCTGACCAGTTTGCCATACATCTTGCAAATGCTGCCCTATTATAGAATGTGCGCTCCTGGATGCCTAGCTCTTGATCCTTCTGCTTCTTTAAAAGTGCTTGTCACAAAAAACAAGGAAAGCTGGGTCTGCTACACATGGTCTAAGGGATATGACAAAACATATTAATACAGAAAGACAATCAGGTGTACATTAAATCTACAAGAGTAAGTTTGAAGACTACATGATATTATAGGGCAAGAAATATATATATGGTACTATAGGGCAATATATGTTTCACTTGCACTTATCTGTATCTTAATCTTTCAAAGCCCTTACCTGCAGCTCTGCAGGTTAATTCAGCAGTTAAATACTTCATGTCAGATACTTAACATTTTTTCTAGCAGAAGAGTACTCAAAATGAAAGTCTGTCTTCTACACAATATGTTTCACAGGAAGCTTCTGTATGAAGGATTATAAAAGACTGTCACATTCTGCCAGTGCCATGTAAGCACAAAATTTGTATTTGTTGTAGTCCTGTGTCTGTTCCTGGAACTTCCTTGCATAGTAACTCTTATTTTTATGACACAGGGTAGTTCAGTGGTTAATTTCACTATCTCACAAATCCATGGTCTGAGGTTCAGTGTTGCCTTCTAACCACTGGCTGTGTAGAGATCTCAAATTTGTCCCTTATCTGCATGGGTCTACATCGAGCACTCTGTATTCTTCCCCAAATGAAGGTTGGGTAGTTACAGTAAATCACCCATATATATTTAATGCATTTACCCCTGCCCTTGTGGACCTGGTTGTCTATGAAAACGGTCCTAGATTATAGCAAAAGTTAAGCATTTCAGGGTACCCCATGCATTGTCTAGATGACCACTGTATATCAGTGGAATATAGTATTTATTACACAAAAACACGTCATTTGTATTCAAGAATGAGCATGCTGATTGGATAGCCCAATCAGTGTATCTGCTGTAAATCGAGCATATACCATCAAAATAAAGTCCAGCCACTGAAGTACCACCGAGAGGCTGGGCTTTCTTTTGGAATATGCTGAGGGACAGTGCAAAATAAAAGAAAAATCAGGTACATTCTCAAAAATAAAGAAACAGAATTGTACATGATTTTCCTTCTATTTCTGCTCTGTCCCTGGTAAAATGTCAGTAGGAAAAAAAAACAGCAATGGAGATTCTCTTTTTTCTCCGTTGCTTCTCCGGCACTGCACTGATGTACTTGTACAAGCGTGGTGATGCAAGACACATATGCATACTCAGTACGTCAGTAAAGACAGATAAACATGGAAGAACACTTCAGCGCCCTTATACAAAGACATTATTTTGAAAGGTAATCCACTCCTGGGTGTGGGTATCTCAGGATTTACCCACGGTCATACCTCTCAACTGTCCAGATTTTCTAAGAATGTCCCGATCTTTGTCTCATATTTTAGGTCTGTTCCTCAAAAAAATTATGATTTTTCTAGATTTTTAAGGCAAATCAGTCAGGACGGAATTTATTAAATAATGAAAAGCATTTGAGTTTTAGACTTCAAATACATGCATGGTAACAAAATACTTTTTACTCTAACAACTTTCTAAGTTAATTAGAGCATTATTTAAAATTTGTCCTTATTTTTGGGGCTTTGTCCCATCATTATTTTTGGCTTTGTCGAAGTTTTTTGTACTAAGAGGTTGAGAGCTATGGCCATGGCTGGCTTTGTTTTATCACTTGGGCTTCGCCCTCAGGATCAACCCATGCCAACTGTGGGCAAATCCTGATATACCCATACCAAGTCATGGAATACAGCTTAATTATTTCCTTTTTGACAGATTTTGACAAAAAAGTGTTCTTATCAGCTTTTGATAAGAACACTCCTGGTCCAGTTTATTTATTTTTGATGTTATGCATATTAGGCTACCTTGCAGAAAGATTCTTACATGTTTTTAAGATCATACACTTACTCAGTCTGTGTAGAACACCAGGGTTCTGCACTCTGAATTCAATTAATATTTCCCCTGACAATTATTTACTGGTGTTTGCAAACTAAAAAATAGTACAACCTAACCTTCAGTGGATTTTCAGTCAGGACTCTAGCTTTGCTAAACAAACGTGACAACAGCATTTTACAAACTGAGGACTGAGACTACTGAGATAATGTAAAAGCTAATCTGTATTTTTCTTAAGATTTTACAAGGAAAAGCAGTCAACTAATGCAGCTTATTTTGAGGTGCTACTGGCGAATTATACTATAATTAAAATAATTCCACAGAACTCTGGACCTTTCCATGATCTCCAACTCAGTGATAAACTTTTTTTGTAAAATGTTTTGTTCTGAAAACAATGCCTTCAACTCAGTAACACAGGGATGGGGCAGTCGTGTGGTTCTGTTTACAACAAAACTGTCGGATTAGTCTTTTGCTCTCACAGCCGTAACCTTTTGTTAAATGGAGTGCAGAAGAGTTACAGGTGTTACTTTAAGGAAACAGACTTATAAGCAGTACGTAACTGGGAAAAAGTTAGATGATGGGGTGAAGTGGGAATCTGGAGAAAGGAAATTTCAGTTTCTTTTAAAGTTCACCTACAAGCTGTTTCAATAAAACAAACCACAGTTAAAAATGACAAGTAGCAAATGAATAGAAGAAAAAAAATCAAGGTGCTCAGCGCATATACATGCTGATGATAGTAATAAATATGCCCAGAAATAGTGAAAGCCCTTCAACCCCCCCAAATAATCAGTACATAAACAGAATGTGTGAACATTTTATTAAAACACAATAAAAATAGGGGAAGAGGGTAAGCAGCAGAAAATAATTAATAAACTAATGAAGTTAAGGAGTGCGATAACACAAAACATATGCTTTCTATGGTAAATGCAGAAAACAAAGACAAAAGTGAAGAGGACAGTGAGGAAGGAGGTTGGGAGACATGCATACATTCCACCATAAATGCTACCTCTCTCATCTTCTTTCGGCTGTCCCCGTTAGGGGTCGCCACAGCGGACCATCTGTTTCCATTTCTTTCTGTCCTCTGCATCTTGCTCTGTCACACCTACCACCTGCAAGTCCTCTCTCACCACATCCATAAAGCTTATCTTAGGCCTTCCTCTTTTCCTGTTACCTGGTAGCTTCATCCTTAGCATCTTTTTCCCAATATACTCAGCATCCCTCTTCAGCACATGTCCAAACCAACGTAATCTTGCCTCTCTGGCTTTGTCTCCAAACCTTCCAACCTGGTCTGACCCTCTAATATACTTATTCCTAATCCTGTCCACCCACGTCACACCCAATGCAAATCTTAACATCTTTAACTCTGCCACATCCAGCTCAAACTCCTGCCTTTTTGTTAATGCCACTGTCTCCAACCCATATAACATAGCTGGTCTCACTACCCTCTTGTAGACCTTCCCTTTCACTTTTACTGGTACTCGTCTGTCACAAATCACTCCTGACTCTCTTCTCCACCCACTCCATCCTGCCTGTACTCTCTTCTTCACCTCTCTTCCACACTCACCATTACTCTGAACTACTGATCCCAAGTATTTAAACTCATCCACCTTTGCCACCTCTACTCCTTGCATCCTCACCATTCCTCTATCCTCCCTCTCATTCACACATATATATTCTGTCTTAGTCCTGCTGACCTTCATTCCTCTTCTCTCTAGAGCATATCTCCATCTCTCCAGGGTCTCCTCCACCTGTTCTCTACTCTCACTACATATCACAATGTCATCTGCAATCTCGTCTGTCAACCTGTCCATCACCATTGCAAATAAGAAACGGCTCAGAGCTGATCCTTGATGTAACCCCACCTCCACCTTAAATGCATCCATCACTCCCACCGCAGACCTCATCGCTGTCAAACTACCCACGTACATATCCTGTACCACTCTTACATACTTCTCTGACACTCCCGACTTCCTCATACAATAACACAACTCCTCTCTAGGCACCCTGTCATATGCTTTCTCTAAGTCTACAAAAACACAATGCAACTCCTTCTGACCTTCTCTACCTCTCTAACCATTCAAAATTCACCAATGTCAAAATTCTACTTACATCCTTTAAACTCAAAAAGCATTAATCTGCCTGCATAGCTGGTATCTACAAACCCCCAGGAAAAATAAATAAATAAAAATTAGTACTACAGAACATTTGCTCTGCCAGGCTTCAACCAGCATTCCTCAAGAAAAAAATAATTCTGGGTGACTTTAATAATGACTAGCTCTCAGTTTGTTTTCTGACACTCCACCCAGTACCATAAACCTTTATGCCCTCTGTGACGTCCCCTTTCTGAGCCAGTAATCAAGTAGCCTGAATCCTCATCATCTACACCAGAGAAGGATGTTCATTTAGAACAAAAATAGATACACACACGGTACTTCCAGATGCAAACACTGCATCAAGCACAATTTCCCTTAAGAGCACATAGGGAACACACACACAGTCCAGGGTCTTTATTTTTCTCTCCCTCTCTCTCCAGGTCCCCAGTAAGACTCTCCACTGACACAGCTCTAGAGTTAAGTCCTCAGCCGAGTGTCCAAGCCAAGTCCTCCACCACTCTCCCTATGAAACTAGTGCTTTGTGTCCCTGCTCCAAGCAGCTGACACACACACACACACACACACACACACACACACACACACACTTGGAGATCTGATTTGCACATACACACCTGGGAAAGGCTACCACAGACTTACTAGCTATGCCACCCGCTTCCCAGACTATAAGGTAGTTACACTGCTATCAGACACTCCAAAGTCAGTTACTCTAAGGCTCTTACAATGAAATCCAATTATAGTGAGTGAAATTAATATTAATACAAATGACAGTGCTTCACCAATGCAGTATAACTTTCAGGAGTGGCCACAGAGTCACCAAATAGATATGAGTAGTCTCAAAAGTTAAAATATTCTCTAAAGGACTAGCCACAATGAAAATTATTAAATAAATGTAATAATAAAAAATATGAAAATATGGAATATCTATCTACAATAAACATGAGTTTCAGTCACATGAAATATTAAAATAACACAGATGAATAGATTCATACAGATACAGAAAAACAGTACTTAACTAATCTCACTGTATTTTCCTGACTGATCTAAAGAATTACTATTCCCTGGTTCACTTACTAGAGTAAGGCAAAATGAAGTAGGTGAGGGATCCTTCTATGTCAGGTTTTAAAAACAGAGTGCCTTGAGACTTCAGTCTCATCTAGTATTAAAATAGCATTAGAGAGCTGTTTTACAGAATGACATCATACACATCTGGTCTGGTCATATGACTTCTGGTTCCTGTACTACCATACTGCCCCCTTGGCTGGAAGCTGCTAGGATTTAGCACATGTGTGTCAATAATACACACACACAGAGCGTTGCTAAGATCTGTTGCAGCTTCTGGAAGTCATAAAACACTTCCACTCTTCCTACAAGAGCTAATAAACCATTCTCTGGCACAGGCATTTATTTCATCTCTGGCTGCAGTTATAACTGTAAGATATAGTCTTTATGGCCTAAATTAAGCAATTTAATTTTTTACTATTCTTCAAAATTAGCTGGACTTTGATTAACCTCTTCTCTTCCGGTATCCTTTGTTAACATATATTGACAATTGACTAGGCTTGCAGTTCCTCAGTTACAGCAGTACAGTCTGATATAAATGTTTATTTATTTTCTGTCTAGCAGGACACACTATTGGTACATTTTTAACACAAGCAGCTTTACACATACATTTTTCAACACAGGCATCTGTACAAATCAGTTTGATATACAAATGATATGTAATTCTTTACAAAATTCCAGCTAGCTGTGCTGGCATATGTTACATATCCACTACCCTACCTCTCCCAGCATAGCTGGCAATGCCTCACATCGTCACAGCCTCACACAAGTAATCTCTGCTTCTATTCTCTTTAACAAAAATAGTGATAAAGGATCGATCACAGACTAGATTTTTACATTCTCACCCAATAAAATTAGTTCCTCAGGCTCAGGTGGTTGACTCCCTAAGTGATGACCTACCCATCTACATTATTAGAAAACAAACTACTGCCCATAAAATCACCATCTTAATGTTGTCCGTAACCTCTCAAACTACCAAATGGGCACTTTTATCTCTACTTTAAAGCTCTAAAACTATAGCGCCCAAAATTATCTCCATTTTGATGACGATGTATCAGAATTTAGTAAAACATTCCTAAACATTCTAAAGGAGCATGCCCATTTAGAACAAAATGGGATAATAACAACTCTGTTCCTTGGCTATCTGGAAACACTAAACAACTTATGAGACAGAGAGACAAAGAATGGAAAATATGGTCCATGCATAAAATCCAAGTAAATTTCCAAAACTACAAACAGCTTCAGAACCATGCTACATAGAACATCACATATGACAAAAAACTTCAACAAAAGGGGTTGGGAGGGTGGCCTAATGGTTAAGGTGTTTGCCTTGCAAACACAAGGTCCAGGGTTTGACTCTCACAAGGGACAATTGACTAGGCTTAAAATGACTCGCAAAGGGCAGTTAACTTAGTACTAATCTATGAACCTGTAAACCTAAAACAGTAACCAACATAACCTTAAAACCTATTAGTCCTCAATAAATCTTTTGATCCCAGGTCACACTACTTTGCCATCACCTACCCCAATTTCCTCTTCATTCAATAACCCAAACCATCTTACTCCACAAGCTCCATTACAACTTAATCACCATCCACACATTTTTCTTCTACATCTCTACTATGAAAAAATCTTCTTTCTTATCTAAAATCATAACACTTGCATTTGACAACTTATGGATGAAATGCATTAAAATTACGTAGCAGGCAATAACCTCCAAGTTTCTATCCTAATAAATGTACTCTATCCAACAGTCTCACAATCCACTTGTCTAGAAAAACTCCTATATCCTACCTCTGCACAAAGCTGGCATGAACCCACCAATTGCAGACCACCTGCTATTCTATCTCTCCTATCTAAAGTGCTCATAAAATGCATTCAAACTCAGTTACTTAAAAGTATCACTCAAAATTCCTTTCTCTAGCTCTCCATCAAAGCATGGATTTTGCCCTCATCACAGTACCACATCAGCCCTTCTTAGCTTTATCAAAATAATTAATCTCTGTCTTAAATTATTCAAAGCTTTTGATACTATCACTAGCTTCCTCCCCTCAGAGTTTCTAGCTTTGGAATAAATGACTCATCTTTATTGTGGTTTCATATCTACCTTTTCAATTTATCCCAAACAGTTAAGTGGCAGAATGTATTCTCCTTCCTTCCTTCAAGCATTAGTTGGTATTCCCAAGGGATTCATCCTTGGCCTTCTTCATTTCATTAATGATCTCCAGAGAGCAACCAAAAGTGATAGTATTATAAAATACTCAGATTCTACCCTGATTTGCAGTGTGCAAGACTTAGACGATCTACAAAAACTCAATTAGGACGTCTTCGCCTCAATAAAACTTGGCTAGCAAATTCACAACTACTTCTTAACCACAATAAATCAAAATTAGCACTTTTCATCTCTAAACAACTAAAACTCCAGAAAATTAAATTTCATATAACCTCTTCAAAGAATCCTTACAACAAAATTGTCCCACATGCAAACTTACTCAGTTTATGTAAATGAAGACATGAAATTTGACATCCATATTCAGCACATAATTAAAACAAATACACCATAAGCTAAGCTCCTTCTGCAGTGTTAAAAACTACCTGTCTGACCGCTCCAGGACGGACACTGCCTGTACCCTTCTGTACCAAACTAAAAAGCTAGAACAATTTTACAGTAAATAGGCTGCTAACCTACCCCAGAGGCCACATCACTGTCTAGCCCTTAATGACTTCCAATGGCTAGAAATGTCAAGCTTTCATATATGGACTTGGAACCATATACAACCTCATATACTTAAGCTGCACAAATAAGCTCCTTCAAAATCAAATAACAACCTGGAGGCTCTATCTACTTAAACTATGCATATAAACTCTGAATCTCCATTCCTCTCTCTCTCTGAAATATGAAAACTCTCTACAATCATACAAAACTAATTATAAATCTCACTTCATGGCTCTGCCTTTGCTCCTCTCCTGGGTAGTACAGCTTCTCTATTTTTTCCCTACATGTTCATCCCATCCTCTTTCCAGTATTTTATGCTTAATAATAAACACCAGCACAGTCTATATTGTTACTCTCCCTTTTCACCTCTCCACCTGCCTCCCTTTCCTACGTTTCCCTCTAATTTATATCTGTTAAGTATGCCAGTACATTACATAAAATTTCTTCTCTCGCTATATTCTGCACCACGTATCTACTTTTGAAATTCTATTGTATTGATCCAGTAAACAAACATATGTCTTTATAAGACCACTAATGCTGTACATTGTTATCACATGATCAACATCTTGTAATCAAACATGTTAAATCTGGTTCAAAACTACTGTTTCTGTAACATTAGTTAAACTGGTTTTTTTTTGTATAAAATTATGTCTATGTAATACTATTTTTAGTCACTACAAACAAACAAACAAACTTAACAAAGCTACTTAAAGCAAACTCAGCTATATAAATATTTCAGTTCTGTATTATGGAATATGCACATTTTTTGACGTGTTGTTCTGTGATTGTAAACTTCTTAATCCATATTATTTTATGACATTCTATATCTGTTGTTATTGTGATATATGTTTCTATTATTGGAGTTTTTCTCCACAGGCCTCCGCTGAAAAGGAGTCTTGTACCCAGTTGGATTTCCTGGTTAACAAAAGCAATAAATAAATCCTTTAAAAGTTACACATTTGGGAGAAATTCAGTTACTGGCTATCAGATAAACTTTCTGAATGTCAACAAAGGAAAAACCTGGAAAAAATAAAAAAGGCAACTAGAAAAAGTTCTGGATGAGAAGAATCTCAAGGCTGAACAGCAGGAAAAAGACTTTGTGCATAACCAACGCAGGAGATGGCTTCCAGTAAACTAGATGAAAACTGCATCATATGGACCGAGAGGTGTTTAAAATAAGTGGAACTTTGGAAGAATATACAAGAATAAATGAAAGTGGATAGAAAAAAAATGTAGCATTAAACAATCAGTCTGATGAGCTGGTAAGTTTGAAGAAGAAACAGAAATGAAGGAAATAATGACAAAGAATGAGACATCAAATAAAGAAATCTTTTAGGAAAATGGTAGATAGAGGATAGATCATGACGAGAAAAGCCGAGAACTTCTACATTAGCAGAGAAGTTGGAGGGAGTGGATTGGCACAAATAAGTAACTGGACTGGTGTTCTACAGGAAGACATGTTAATTGAGAGGATGCATTTTGTGTGTGTGTATATATGTATATATGTGTATATATATATATATATATATATATATATATATACATATACATATATATATATATACATATATATATATATATATATATATATATATAATTTAATCTCCAGAAAGAAGCCAAGACCCACAGCGGTTAAAATGCAGTCATAACAGCAGAATGAGATTCTTCTGACAATGCTATAGGAAAAAGGAAATATGCTGAACATTGGTGGTGTCACAGTATTTGTGGAAAATGACTATTCACTCTTCAATGGAAAAAAAAAAGGAGCAAGTTATTCTAGTCATCAAAATTGTTGTGAGGATGAGTTGAAATCCAAACTGATATATCTAGCGGTCTTTAGAATAATTTTTCCAAATGGGTTAAAATGTATATGGATACAGATCTGGACTTGGAGGATAAAAAAGTTCAAACAGCCCTCCGGTCGACAAAGTAAAAATGGCTCAGTTTCTGGACCTTACACAAGTAAGAGGGGTCCAAAAGAGACCGTGCCAATGAAACTATTTTAGAGAGAAAGCTAGCAGCTTGGATTTCAACCAGATGCTGCAACTGAAAGAACATAAGGAAATGTAAAGACTAACAGCTAAGTAAATTTACTGAGCATTGGCAGAAATGGAGATATTAGTCCCACTGTAAATTGTTTATAATAGTAAGAAAGATGAAGAATAGTGGTCTCATTTTCTAAGAATCAAGAGAAGTTGGGATTTGAACCAGATGTTGATATGGTGAGAGAATGAGGACAATGCAGAAACAAAGTCAACTTGGCAAACAGTCAACTTCAGTATGTGTTGTTTATTTTAAAACTGGCAAAATAGAAGGGAAGAAATACATTCAAGTAAAATAGCTTTTCACTTATATATTTTGTGTTGAATGTTTTAATACTGTTGTGATATACTACATAGTAGTAGACAGGTTAATAATTGTAGGGGGTGGAGGCATGGGTACAGTGATGCATGGCGTTTATGAAAAAATAACTTTTTCCTGAGTGATAGCTGACTTTAACAGTAACCCTTTAAAAAGGAGTGTCTTGTCACTTACATTGTTATACTGCAATTATGACACAGAAAGCCTGGAATTAGAAGGGTGCAACCAAAGAATGTTGATGATACACAATGTTTGTTAGAAGAAGAGGAAACATCAAGGTGAGCACTGACCAGGACCAGTGAAAACGACCAGTAAAATCCATATCTGTCTAAATCCATAGGAGATTTATTATAAATTAAGCACTCACATCCACATTAAATGAGAAACTTCATTCCAATGAAACAAAGTAGTTAATAAAGCATTTAACTATACTAGGCAAATCACACACCTGACCATGATCTAACAATACATCAATCCAATACAAAAAAAATTACAAAAATACATTGAAAAATGTTAAAAATATACAAAAATTACTTAGATTCATTTTGCCCTTTACAATTCATTTTGCCCTTTACAATAGTATTTCTAGAAACATAATCATTAATACCAGGCCACTTAGTGTATAAAATAATTGCTAATGCATTTCCCTTTTAAGCAAAATATTATTCCAACCCCATCTCTTTCAAATTTCTCTATCTTTTCCAGCACAACAATAATAATAATAGTAAAATAAAACAAGTGTAATTCACACTATGTCTAACTAAAACATTTTTTAAATCCTTCTTACCAATAGCATATGCATGTTGATAAAGTATTGGTTTCAAAATATTTACTATTTTTTCCAATGCAAAAAGCTAGATAGGAAAGACATGAAGCAATATAGATCACCCCAGTTGAATTATAGTTAAAAAAAAATAAGAATAAATAAATTCTATTTCTTTCCCCAATAAAATATAATTGCCATCTTTAATAATTTAACATTGGCTACATGCACCACATTGAAATATACCTGCAGGTCAGCCATAAAAGGTTTTGTTTTTACCACAGTTTTCAACTCTATTCTTAATGTTGCTACCACTCTTTTAAACAAATCTAGGTTTATTACTGATCTTATCCATAAGAGCATTAAAATGTATATTATTACCATCAATTCTAAAGAAGAGAGATATAGCTTTGTTAAAATTATCAGATGTCACTGTCATACTCTTAACTGAGCTTTCTTCAAAACTGATGCAAATGAATTTCACCTTTTAGCATTAATTGCATTAATTGCATAATGTATTAAATACTCAGGATAACCCTTATTTAAAAACATTTACTTCAAAATCATAACTTCACTTTTAAAATTCATATCCTCAGATACCAGCCAGGATAACTGGACAAATAATCATTTTACTATACTGCATTTAATCTGAAATGTGTGATTACTATTATACTGTACACAGGAATTTGAAAAAGTTGATTTCCTGCAGTATTAAAGCATCACTGGTTAGTAATAGGATTTAAAGGTGACCATAACATCCAAAAAAATTAATATTGGTAAATTACAATAAAAAAATTGTAAAAAGGTAGTAGTAGACTGTAAAAAAGTGAAAAATAATTTTAAGTCTGTCCACATCACACTTCCACAGAAAAATATCATTCAAGTAACACAAATATACAACAATATCTTGAAAATGTATACAATTAAACACATTTATTTATTTCAGTTTGATTACCGGGGAAGTCGACTGGGCCAAGAAGTGCCCATTTTCAGTGGAGGCCCGGGGAGAAAAGCTCCACAGGCAATACAATGAAACATGGTTACATAAAGTTAATGGTATAATACAAGTGTAAGATTCATACAGTCAGGAAATACATTTACATAAAATGTACATAATGAGCAAGCATAATAAAGCAATACAGTGCAGAGAAAGAAATAAAGATAATACATAGATGTGCATAAATTTTTTTTAACAGACTGAACAAAGTTGGAGTCAGGAGAAAGTCAGAAGAGTCAGGTTAAGCTTGGGGGTAGAGAGGGGCATGCTCCTTGTTATGATTACATAAAACCAAATTTGCAAAGAATGAAGCAGAGGTAGCATCCACTGGTATCCCAGATTTTTGTTTTGAAAAATTTCCCTTTGAAAACAACAAAAAAATTGTTTCACAAAATAAGATCCTTTATATCATACATAAGGCCAATGTTATTATCAGGTAAAGACTTAGTTTCAACCAAAATGTCCCTAAACTAATTCAACCCACGTGTTTGTGGAATGACATTATATAAATTGTAAATATCAGCTGTTACCAGCACTAGATCTGATATAATAATGATATAATAATAATATTTTGTAAAACAACCAGAAAATGCCACAAATCCTTTAAAATATGTGGAAACCCATTAAGCATGCCCTTAAGTATATGAGCTACAAAAGTTTGGAACAGCTCCATTATACTCCCCTTTGCAGAAATATTAGGCCATACAGGGAGATTATCAAGGTCCTTCTGGATCTTCAGAAAACCAAACATTTGTGGAACATCAGGATGTTCTACAAAAAATATAAAATTTATGTCAATAAATAACAATTTCCAATAAAAAAAAATCATTTAATCAAACCCTAATCTATAAGCAATTTTAAACTAATGTCTAGACACAGTTTGATACAATTCATCATTATATAGTGAATTTGACATTTTTTTCCAAATACATGGTTGAATTCATAATCACTATCGCACCACCCATATCAGCTTTCAATATTTAATAGCCTTACTAGGTTGACTAGAAAGGTAAGAAAGCAATATCCTTTTCTCCTTAGCAAGAGTATAAAATGTGTTATTTTTATTTCTCAACAATTTATGAATATCTGCTTCAACAAATTTTTCAAACAAAATTATGAGTGCGGGGGTTGGGGGTAAATAAACTATGTCCCCATAAAGAATCTAACCTGATAAAGTTGCTATTATCAAATAAAATAGATACATTCAACTTCCTAGCAAAAAGTTTAATTCTTTTCTTGGGGTAAAAATGTAAAACCCTTACTAAACAAGCTACAAATGTGTTGAAGTGATGACAATGCTCTTAAAATTATAAATATTACTATAAAACAGGAACAGTGGTTAAGTAGCAGCTTGTGAAGTCCAAAGAAGCAGCAAAAAAAAAAAAAAAAAAAAAAACGATACAACTAAAATATTTATTTGTAAAGTAAAGCTTTCAGGTACAACAACCCTTCTTCAGTGCAAGAACTTGTACTTGTTGAACTTCTTGCACTGAAGAAGGGTTGCTGTACCTGAAAATTATAAATATTAACAATACCCTAAGAGAAATAATGTCCCTTATTATTGAAGTCTGTATAAACTGGACTTGAAAAAGTATAAAGTCCTCCTATTGTCTCATCACTTAACACTTCACTGATTTCTCTGTCTCCATTGATACTTGTTCCTGTAAACCTTCTGATGCTTCACGAGCTGTTCTGATCTGCTGGAGTTTTGATATACTGAAAAACACCTTAATTATTCCCATTACCTAAACCAGAAGTATTGTTCAGCCCACACAAATCAAAGATATTGGAGAGGATCCAGCAAATATATATGAGTCCTCACCTTTAGGATGGCCAAATGAACGTTTGTCCTGAGTTACTGGGTAAGCCAATTTACTGGCATATTCATTCTGATCCCTATTAACCTTCTTTAATTTCTGTTTAATGTTTAAACTCAATAAATATCTATTTTTAGAAAAAAAATACTGCTATAGTTATCTTTACAAGAAAAAAAATATTCTGAAATGGATTTATTTAAAGCCTTTATTTCCTTATATAACTTAATCAAGTGACTGCTGATTTCCTTAATAATAATTTCCATGAATGCAAATTCAATGCTTTATTTATTCATTCATCCATTTACATTTTGTTGACAGAGTCAGTCCCACTAGGCTAGCAGCCTCTTTTCAGGGGAGACCCAAGGTGGTATTTATACTTCTACAGTAAATTTGGCAAAGGTAATGGGGAACTACTCCTACTCCTTGGAGCTGCTAAATGGCACCAGGGAGCTCCTATAGCAGCAAGAAAGAGGCCGAAGGGAACCAGCAGCATGGAAGCAGATAGAAAAGCTATGCAGAGTTTGGAAAATGTGAACGTGCAGAAAAAATTGTTGGTTATGGAGCTTTAGAATGTAAATAAAGATTCTTGTGTGGTGGATGTTACAAATGAACAGTGTTTAGCTGTCTCAATGGAGAAGGAAGGAGGACTGCTGAAGTGCTGCAGATACGAGAACTGGTATCTGGAGGGCTTGCAGATGATTTTCTGTTAAAAATAATGGAGCAAGATGATCCCGGTGACAGTTCTGCTATCTCATGGGGTGACATGGCATATCATTTTTTTGGAAGTGCTCAGGACTGTAATGCAGAAAAGGAACCAGGTGATGTGGCAGCAGAGAATACAGCAGTATAATTTTATGTAGTAGTGACAGAAAGTAAAAGAGGAAAACAAACTGAGAAGGTATCTGGTTTGGTAGCAGAAGAGATGCAGCAGTGACAGCAGGCAGAAAAGGAATGCAGCAACAAACTTTAAAGAAAACTTTTTAAAAAGAAGCGAAGACCAAGTGGGAGAATATAAATAAAAAAAATGACAGTGTAATGGTAATTATGTACAGGACAATTTGGTAATTCTGCTGGATTTTAAAGCTCAAGAAATTTGGTCTTTTATACATATTGAGACAGAGAATCTTTGTAACCTAATATCTGAAACTAAGGGACTGGTGATGACATTTAAGCTTTATGGAATTGTGTTAACAAAAAGAAAGGCATTTGCCATGGAGCAATTATTTGTTTTCTGGTACTAACATAAACATTAAAAAAAAACTTCTTTATAATTTAGAACTGATGAACTTGAAGATGACTATGTTAAAAATGCATGCAGAATTTGTATGAAACTGTTGATAATATTGTGAAAGTTAGAGATGAGAGAAACATATAGAATGGAGGGTGGAGGTTGGAAGCTGTTTTAAAATATGAAAAAAACAGTGAAATACTTGCAAAGTGTTATTTTTGATGATGGTCATAGAAGGACATTAAGATATACTGGCTAGCCTAAATCATATTTCTTTTTTGAGGACTTTTATCATTTAATTAATGACTGTGACAAGGTACAATGCAACCAGTGTGGGCAGAAATGTCAAACAAGGTGTGTGCATGAATGCAGTTTTTCTTTAAAAAGGGACACTTTTGGATGGATTGTCAAAAGCACACAATAGATAAGGAAAAAGAAGGGGAAATGGAAGAAAACATACCTGAGGAAGGACAACAAGAGGCTGAAGGAGAGGGTAAACTAGGCGAAGAAGAAGCTGTAGAAAAAGAAGAAAACATATATAGGGGAAAATGAAAAGAGAATGCATCCAAGAAAAGAGGTCAGCAGAAGGGATGGATACTAATAATCTTTTGAAGTTCTAGCTAGTAAGAAATCTGATTCTGAGGAGTAAGGTTTATTTGTACATAAACCCAGTGAAAATATTCAGATGGAAAAAGAATAAAAATAAGAAATCAAATACTTAAAGGCATTTCACCTAAATTTGAAGAAAAAGTAAAAATGTTAAGAGTACTTTCAGTAAATCTGAACAATATTATTAACACAATAAGAAGGACAGGGATACTGGAATGGTGTGCTAAATATGATGTGGATGTTATTTTGTTAGAAGGTGTAAGATTCCTGACAAATTAAGAAAGACTGCAAACAGAAAAAAATTGTGTGGTGGAAATATAATATGGAACTTAAGAAGTGAATGTTGTCTGAGAGTGGCTGTGTTGCATAAAAAAACAGTGAAAATACTAGATGCAACACTGTTAAAGATGGGAAGGTTAACTGTTGTGGATGTGAGGTGGAGAGAACATGTTTATACAATTATAGCATTATATGCATATATAACTAGCATGGAAAGACAGAATAATTTTCATCAAATATTAAACTATGTGATAGCTAACAGAAAAAGTATAATTGCAGGGGATTTTAATTATGATTTAAGGGAAAAATGAAATATGAAATGGAAAGATAGAAATGAATACAGCAAGTGATAAAATGTGATAAACTACCTGTGTGGAACAAAAGTCAACTGACTTATAGATGGAGGGGTACTTGGATCTGAAAGTGATTATTTTGTATTATCGGAATTGTAGATGTAGCAATTGGTAATACAGTTTTAATTTGCTTTTTAGAGCATTTAGCAATATGGATAGAGGTGATAAAAGAAGGGTAATATATTAAAATATGAAAGGGAATAAAGAACAAATGAGAAACTATGGGATGAAATTGGAGAGTTGGAAGTATTGTAGTTATGGAAAGTCATACAACCTTAAAGGACTTTAATAAAAACTGGTCTGAAAGGTGGACTGAATTTAAATAGTAGTATGCAACATGTTTATTTCAATGGCAAGATGATGTAAGAAATGAAGAGAAAGTGATACATGGGGAAATGTATAGAATTGCATATGAGAATTTAGAGAATTATACAAGAGAATATTACGATATGGAAAAAGAATATAAGAAATAAAAATTAAAGCATAACTGTTTAGGGAGATATTATTTACAAGGGAAAAAGGAGAAAGTATCTTCAAATTTGAGTAAAATAGTAAAGGAGTATATTATTATAATGAGGGAAATGAAAATTGTAAAAGAAGCAAAAAGAACAAAAAAGTAAATTATTAGTATTATGTGGAAAATATGTGTAAGAGTAAAAAGAAGGAAAATAAGACAGAATGGAAAGTAACAAAAAATCTAGAACAAGTTAAGGAAGAATTTGAAAATAAATGATTATTAGTGAGCTGGATGAAGTACTTGTGAAATTAACTGTTGATTCACTCTCAGGCCCAGATGGAATATGGTATGGAATGTACAATAAATGTATAGACTGGAAAAGAGAGTATTTTGTAAATTTACTTACTAAATGGTTAAAGTGAGGGTTTGTTTATAAAGCATTATGTGGTGGGATATTAACATTTATATGGAAGGAAGATGAGAGGAATGAAATAAAAAAATATAGAGACCCATAACAATAAATAACACAGATTATAAAAAAATTATGATAATATTACAGAGGAGAATGAAAGGGATATTATGGAAGAAAGTATATATGGTATAAAAGAGAAGGGATGAGGGATGTACAAAACATTCTGGGAGATATGAGAATAAGAAAAAGAATAGGTAAATGAAGAAATTAAAAATTATCAAGAAAATACTAACATGGAAAATAAAAAAATATTATATAAAGAAAAGTAGAAATATATGGTATAATAATGTGATGAAACAATAGTATTATATACATCTATGGGAAAATGTACCAGAAGAAGTGATTTAAAGGCATTAAAGTAAGGAAAAGTTCTGTACCAAGACAGTCAAGTGTCTGAATCTCCTATGGAGACTGGTAACAAATAAGTTACCAGTAAAGGGGAATATGCCATATAAAAAGAAAGATGAAACTGTGTGTTTATTTTGAGGGAAGGAAGTGACAACAGAACATTGCTTTTTGAAATGCAGAAGAGTGGTAAAATTTTAGAAAAAGTTGTGTGAATAATTTTTGAGAATGTTAATGACAAACAATATAGACATGAATATGACTATGTACAGATGGTATAAGAATGAGGAGAAAGAATATATGAGAAGGTAGGTATTGATTTATTTTATGCAAAATGGGTTATTTAGAATGAAAGACTGAATGATTTTTTTTAACAGGAAATTAATTTTGGCAGATACACATTGTGAAAAATCAGATTATGTTTCTGAGAGGAGTGGAGTCATTTATGGAAGAATAATAATGAGAATGTTATAAGAAAAATAATAAACAAAAAATAGAAATGCATACATGCCTGTAAATATGTACATTTTGTGAATAAGTAAATACTGTTTTTATGTTGTTTTAAATAAAATACCCCTACTCTTTTCAACAGATGCCATGGGATCTTTTACATCAACCTGAAGTAGCACCAATTCAAGCAGACGAGGCCTTTGTTTATTGCCTCATCTGAAGGATAGCACACTCAGGTATGCAGCACCCTCCTTATATTGCACTGCAGCGTGAGAAATCAAGCTACCTGGTATGGGAAAAGAACACACAGCCTTCTGTACCAAATGGGTTGTGTGCTTCCTGTTGCAACAATGACACTACTATCAAAAAAGAAATAAGGTCTTCATAAAATCAGTACTTTCTTCAAAACTGATGCAAATGAAAAAAAAATTAAAAATTCTTGGTCCCTTGGGAAGAGGCTTTAACTTAAGGCATTCCTGAAGAGATACATTGTCCATCTGCAATAATGTAAATTTAAACATCTCTTTATCAAACACCTCAATCTGTTGTTTAAGTGTGGTGTTACTTGCAGGTATATTGATGCTGGAAGTGTTAGAAGATAGAGATTCAAAGGCAGGTATACCATCTAGCAACACCTTAAAATCCTGTAATTAAAAATTAGGTGGAATACAGCCATTCACAGCTTCTGAATAGTTTCTATGTTTTCCATTGGTGGCATTACCAGAATCAACTGATACTTTTAGGAAATCATCTTTTTCAATTTCCTATATACATTATGATAGTAATCACACATTTCAGATTAACATAGTATAGTTAAAGGATAAACTGTTTGTTTTTTCCCGGCTGGTATTTCAGGATATGAATTTTAAAAGTTAATTTATGATTTTGAATCAAATGTTTTTAAATAGGGAGTATCCTGAGTGTTTAATAGATAGGTTTTAATACACAAAGCTGTGTCTATCACTTACAATTGACAGTAATAATATAAAAAAAATATCTTGGATAGATGGAATTTATTTAATCATTTTAATGATTTTTTATGGATAAGATTAGTAGTAAACCTAGATTTATTTATAAAAAAAAATTATTGTAAAGAACAAAATATTTTATGGTCGACTGCAGGAATGCTTCAATGTATTGGCAAATATATTTCATTAATGAAAGAAGCAGAAGTTATTTATTCTAATTTTTTTTTCTAACTGTAATTCAGTCAGGGTTATTTATGTTGTTTAATGTAGTTCCTGTATTAGTAAATGTTTGAAACAAAGAATTTACCAACATGTATATATTTTGTAAAAGGATGTGAAAAATGTTTTAGCTAGACACAATGTGCGATGTACCAATTTTAATAATTTTTTTTGTGTGTTGGAAAAGACACAAAAATCCATGAGAGGTGGGGAGTGAAATAACATTTTGCTTAACAGGGAAATGTATCGGCAATTAGTTTTACAAGCCAAAAAGTGGCCGGGCATTAATGATTCTATTTTTATAAATTGTATTTTAAAGGACAAAATGAATCAAGGTAAGTGATTTTTATATTTTTTTCAGTGTATTTTTATAATTATTTACTCTGAATTGAGGTACTATAATTGGATCATGGTTAGGCACATGATTTACAAAGTGCATTTAAATGTTTTAGTAACTACTTGGTTTCATTCTGATGAATCATTTAATTTAATCTGGAAGAAAGTGCTTAATTTACAATAAAACTCACATGGATTTGAACTGATTTGTTTTTTAATGTTAGAAGAACAAACTTAGGGAATACAGATTTAGTCAAGGGTAATGTTTTCTTCACTTCTGCAAAGCAAACTTTTCTTCTTAAACACACAGTGATGTGCAATAAATTAAACAATGTGGGAATTTTGCATAACCGGGTATCTTAGCAGTGTGTAAGTGTCTAGTCTGTCTAACTGGAAAACGACAAAAGCTGAAGTGATGCACTTGAGATAAAGAAGTAAATTAAGAGATTTTCAGAGCCTGCATGTTGTGATCTCTTAAAAAGGATCTGTTAAAGGGATAGCATGTCACTCTGAGAATAACAATATAGTAAGTTTTCAAAGAGTTGTTTTTAAGCAATGTAAGCTATTTATTTCCATATCATACCCATGCAATCTCCATGCGTGGTGCACTTGTTTTTTCAGTACCGATTGCTGATATATCCATTTTATAGTTATATGTTGATACAATACTAACAAACTAGCCTCTATTTAGACAATCAGTGCTTACACTTGGCTTTCATTAAATTGTCATTAAGCATTTAAATCCAAATATTGCATTTAATTATTTAATCTAAATCATAATAACAAGTTTAACATTGCTATGTAAACAAAAGTAGGTAAATAGACAAATTAACAATATACAATATAATTTGAGATCAGCAATTAACTAGTAACTATATGGTTTTACTTTCACTATATTCCAAATTATAACAATTAGACCGATGAATTCTTACCTTGCACTGCAGTCTACTTTATTAAAGAGATCTGTATCTTAACTAGATGTTCCATGTCAAGGTGCTTTTCAAATGTGGTTTACATTACAGAATCCCATACAGCCCATTTTGTATTATGGATTTCTGTTGCTAATCTCAAAAAAGTATTCAGTTCCATATTTTTAATTTCTGTAATCATGTCTTTCACCTATCTTACTGGCGGTTTGCCTTTGGCTTTCCACTTTCTGGTTATAGCCTTCTTAGCTATGATCATCACTAAAATTGCAACAATTTTATCTTTTTAGTAATATCTATTTCACGTCAACTAAACAAAAACACTATTTAAAGTGTAAGACCTAACATATTATTCACATCATTTTTGTAGTGAAGCAGCGCAGTAAATTCCCAATATATATATACTCCCAAGAACCTCCTTCTGAATAATTACATTTCTTGGTTGTGGGAACATTTTTTTTTTCAAGTCTCATAAGGGTTTAGAATTATTTATTCAGATACTTCCCTGCAAAAAATCTAAATTGTATTGACATTTCCATGCATTGATTATCTGTGACATCATTTAATCATTCATTCCATGCTACTGTTACCATTATAATGTACTGTTTCCTCAAATCTAATATTACCTTATATGCTATACTTATTACTCTTTTCTAATCTAGCATTTCATTTCTGGCCTCATAAAGTTTACTATTTATTGTTTAACTAAATTACCATCTCGCCTCTGCATACCATTCTTGAGCTTTAACATTAAACCTATATAGACCTATATATTCAAGCTGATCTGAATTCTATACCCAAAAAATTTGAAGCTTAATCACATTACACATCATCTCCTTTTATAATCTGCTCCCAACATCTCGGTTCTTTATTCCCTCTTCTCAAAATGTTCATTACATTTTCTTCTGCATCTTTCTAATGACTATACATTTAGTACAATTTATTGGTGCTATTCTATTTTTCCAAGGTTTAACTTCTTTTATTCTAAAGACTTGCTTAATACTTTTACATATATAAGGATGTACATAATGTTCTTTATATCCTTTATTAGAGCTGCCCAAATGACCATGTGTGATCCTGTTGTTATTTTGTTAGGGAGTATGCTTGTAATTTACATTCATTTAAGGCATATATTCCATGTCCTGAATTAAGCCTGTCAGTCCCAGAACAACTTGTTCCTTTGTCATAATTACTTTTTTCCACATTGCACCGTCATTTTATAATCTTAATGAAGCTTTCCTTTTCCCCACTCTCCCATATATGGTCTCTTGGTTGATACATATAAGCCTGCCCTACATAAACAACCAGCAGAACCAAAAACATTTCAATCACTTGTATTTTACTGTTCGATAACAATTTACATAATCGTATCTTACTTATAATCTTCTGAGTAATTTCTTCCATTTCCCTAGCTGACTGTTCAACATCCTGTTTTAAATAAATTCCCAAGCATCTTATCTTGGCAAGATCCCATAAAAGGGGAACATCTGTACTAAGTCAAGCGTTGGCCTGTAATTAACTACTAGAACCATTTTACTCCATTTACTTTAAATCCAGCTACAGTAATAAAATATTTCAGTTTATCAAATATCACTTTATATAATGCTCCAGAGTGGTATAATGCAATATATTATGTTGCCTGCAAAAAGGGCTATTTTCTCATTAGTATTTCTCCATTTTTAGCTAATCATGTTTGACTGTCTTATGACTCTGGCTACTAGTTCTAAATATAAAGCAAAACATGAAAGTGGACAAGCCTTACTAGTTCCTCTTATAAGGCTAAATGCTTTACTCAGATCACAACCATACTTCATCCCAGCTTGAGCTCCTCTCTAGATATTAAATAGCAATGTGGTCCAAGTTTCTGGAAACCCAAATGCTTCAAAAGATCTCTTAATTTCCAAACCAAACTCTTTTCAAATGCATCTTCAGCATCCAAACCAATAAACATTAATATATGATTGTCAAATACAGCTTTCTGAATCACAAAGGTTTGATTAATAATGTGAAACACTTGCATACTGTCTACGAACCCATGCTGATCCAGGTCTATTACTCTTGGTTATCTTTGCCATTTATTTTGCCAAAGTCAGTATAGGCACATTGTAGTCACAATTCAGAAACAAAATGGATCTGTATGGCCCTGGATCAAGAAGATATTTCCTGAGTACAGAAGATGGCCACATACTGATAAACAGCTTAATTTCAGCCCTTACAGTGTGAAAACAGAAAATGAGAAAGAGGAGTGCCACTGAAACTGTTTCCAGGTAAAATTTAATTATTGGCTAGTAAGTATACTTCCTGAAAGCCAGCAAAGAAGAAATTTGGAAAACCTGAAAGAAAATCAACCAGAAAAGAGACCACACCATCTGTGAGGGATTCTAGAGCTGTTCAGCAAAAAGCAGTTGAAGCTCCAGCTTTGGTTCAAGAGATGATTTCCAGTAATTTAGAGGATAAATAAATCAAATATACTCAGAGGTGATTAAAATAAATGAAAAAATGAAGGAATATATCAACTTAAATAAAAGGCTGGAAAAACAGAAGAACCTTTAAGTAGCTGTCCAGATGATCTGATAAAACTGTAAAAATCAGAGATTGGGAAAAGAAAAAGCTAGCTGAGCATGAGGATTATCAAGAAAAGCTGTTCAAAGACATAGCAGAATTAGAAGACAGAGCACACAGAGAAAACCTGAGATTTTCTACTGTACCAGAGAAACTGGAAGGAACAGAATGTATTAATTTTATGAAAGCACAAATAAACAAATGGACTGGTGTTCTGCAGCAGGATTTGTCAAATAAAGATGGCACACTCAGTGTATGCCCCAAACCTGGCCATTAGAAAGCAGCTAAGACCTAGATTAGTAAAGATGCACCATATAAAAGAGAGGGTAATAGAAAAGAAGAGGCAAGGGAATGTTGGGCTGATGCGCTGAATAGATGTGTGTGTCGGTAGAGACTGCCAAGCTTTTGATGTGTCTTTTTGACATTGGACTAGATGTGCAGGTCGAATGTTAGGTTTTTGTCTATGATGACACCTAGGAGTTTTTTGCTAGGTACAATGTCGATGGTGGTACCATTTAGGGATTGAATGGTGAAGTTCTCTTTCTGATAGGTTATGGACGTTTGGGGGCAAAGATTACTAGTTTGGTTTTGTTGGGGTTCATGGCAAGATCATTATTAGACATCCAAATTTCAGTGGAGATGAGGGCATTTTGGGTTAGTTTGTGTTGTTCTGAGGAGTTGTTTGCAGTGCAGATGATCTGTGTACTGGACGACTGGGCCTTGAGAGAGCACGGTGTGGAAGTTATTGATAAATATGCTAAAAAGAAGTGGGGCCTAAAATTACACTAATTGTTAGAGGGGCTCCAATAGTGACAGAAGTGAAAAGAAAGACATTAGTGGTAGATGTATGGTAGCAAGGGGTTACGGGCATATGATAAGGATTACACTGGCATGTACAGTATTTGTATTCCACCAAAAACTGCTATTATGGAGCTTAAGCAAATTTTGGGAGAAATTATCAGTTTTCAGCTGGGAATAGTACTTATAGTTGGGGATGGGAACTTAATTTGCAAAGTGAAGACATATCAGGAGAACCTAGATGGGAAAATATGTATACAAAATAGGGTAGAGTTCTGAAAAAAAAATATGAAAATATTTGGCACAGAAGATATGACTTGAGGAAGCAAGTTTGCATTTTATTCCTGAAGTTACAATAACTGGGCTATACTAGACAGAAATTCTATTTAACAGGAACATGTACATTTAATTGAAAGCTTTAACAAACCTCCAATAACCACTTCAGATCATGCACCAATAAAAACTACAATACAAATGCAGGGTAATAAAGTAACAATAGGACACTGGCACTTTCTAACCTACCTGTTAAAAAGAAAGAAATTTAAGGAATGGGTAGTGAAAATTATTCAAGACTTATTAGGGAAGATAGAAATATCTTTTCAAGTTATAACTACTGAGTAGGATAAAATGAAAATGGAGTTTAAAAACAGGGTAGAAATAAAAGAGAGAGAGATATGATTAAGAAGTAATAGGACTTATTTAAAGGGTCTGACAAAGTTTAAAGTATTGCAGAATAATGGGAATCTTACAGAACAAGAAGTGGTACAAATGCAAAGAGCTAGAGAGAAAATTAGGCAGTATATGAATAATATGCAGCGGTTTAGAAAGATTGCTTTTAACCATCTACTGACTGATAACTCCAGAGTATACACACTTTTAGAAAACTTACTTAATCAGGAAAAAGTAGAAAGGGTTATAGTCAAACTTACGGAGCCTATAACATAATAACCAGAGATCCTATAGAGGTATTACAGATATTTCAGAAATGTTATAAAAATTTGTATAAAGCAGAGAAATGTGGAAATCAAGGAAGAGCACAAATGGAAATATTTATGCAAGACTTATTTATGCCAAGGTTAGCTGTAGATGAGGTTCAACAATTAACAGTTAAGATAGGAGTGGATGAGATAAAAATAGTGATGTATAATCAATCTTCAGGAAAGTCTCCAGGAACAGATGTTATTCATGTGAAAGTTTGTAAGTTAAGAGGGAGAGTTTAACAGTATTTTAAAAGGAGGGGAAACACCATCACCTTAGAAGACAGCTGCTGTGATTTATTACTTAAGAAATGTAAAGACCCATCAGACCCAGGTTCATACAGACCCATTTCAATTTTAAACCATAATTATAAAGTGTTTACATCTATACTAAAAGAATGGCAAAGGTGTTGCCTAAATTGATAGATATTGATCAGTGTGGTTTTGAATAGGGGAGGCAAACATTTGATAACATTAATAGAAAAATGATGATGCAGAAGGAAGCAGAAAATCAAAAAAAAAAACACTGCTGGTCTTGATGCAGAGAAAGCACTCCACACTGAGCTGGGATTTTATGAATACGGCAACTGAAGCATTTGAATTTCCTGACATAATAAGTTTAATTATGAGAATATATGTAAGATTGGAGGCAAGATTTACAAGTGTGAGGGTTCCTCCATGATGAGTTGTGTTTGAACAGACAAACCAGGCTGGAGTCTCCACTTTCCACTTTATCTGCTTTATATTTAGAGCCACTGGCAAAGAAAATAATACATTCAGAAATGGAAGGATATAACTGGTATGGTAATCAAGAAAAACTGGCTTTATCTGCAGATTTTATTTTGTACCTGATAAATCCAGAAAAGGAAAATATTTAGATTTTTTTGAATATAAAATCAATTAAGCTTAAACAAATTATGTAGCCAAATACAAATTGGTTCAACAATTCACTCACTTATGGGGGATACAATAATATGGAATATTTAGGAGTATGGATTAGAAAGGCTTATGTTACAGCAGCTAAGAATATGTGGGAATAGACTACACAAAAGACAGTACAAAAACTGAGAAAATGAAACTTATTATTTATGGATATAAGATACAAGCAGTGAAAATGTTTTAGCTCCTTTAATTTTATTACTGGGGCAGGCATAATTTTTATCAACCAGAGGAGAAGTTGTGGACAATAATTTATAAACAGTTGAAGGAATTTATCTGGCATGAGAACAGAGTAAGAGTTAAGCAGGATAAGTTGATTCTTTTAACAAAACAAGGTAGTTTAGCATTACCTGATTTTATGAGATACTTTAGAGATGTACAGTTAAGACAAACACAAAACAAGCAGGAAGTTGCAATGAAAAATGGAAAAGGATGGTGATGAAACAGGAGGAAACTAAGAAATAGACAAAGTGGGGTTTTGGAAGCAGATCTTTATGGAGAATATGAGGCCAAGAAGACATTTTGTCTGCAGACTAGAGACTGCTTTCCCTACCAGGGACTGATATCAGAGTTCAGGCAAAGATAAAGGGATAGGGGAATCTTAAGTGAAAGTCCTGCTCTGGTGGAGATTTTAGTTGAATCTAAAACAGAAACTGCTGTGAGAAAATACTAATTAGTATGGCATAACAATACTGTATAAAAACTATAATAATCAGAGAAGGTTAGAAAATCAGGAAGAAAGACTGGAAAACCAATTTACAGGAGAATACTGGAAAGACACATGTATGTCTCTCAAGTATGCAAAAAGTCCTGAAAGTTTAGGATCTTTGCTTGGAAGTGCTTGCATAGGAATGTATATATCCCAAACAGATTTCAAAGAATTTTTCTTCGGGTAGGTAGCAGACGATGGAGATTTGAAGCAGCAAATACAGGTAACAGAGAATATAGTTTTGGGAGTGTAATGAGTTAGCAGATTTTAAAAATTCCATACAGAGTACTCTGTCAGAAAAAACTGGGTGAGCAAATGGCTTTAACTATCATTTTTTTTAGCTGGAACACAGGATCTGAGATGCCTACACAAAGTATGTCCTTATTAAATTTAATTCTGTTGGCTGCCAAAAATTTATTACTAGAAACTGGAAATCACAGTCTAAAACAACTGTATTTGAAGTACTGCATTTTATAAAAGAGATAAAAGAACTGGAAGAGGGATCTGCAGAATATGGAATGCACAAATTATAAAGAAATAAATGGAAATCATGAGAAAAATGTATGCATAACAATATTCAGGAGGAGCATGGGGAATTAGGTTAAAGGGATGGCAGGAATTCATCAATGTATGTAATGCTGGACTGATGATAATTACAATGAAAGAAAAGATATGTGATGTATAATGCAAGTAAATGGAAAACAATATTACAGTTTGTTTTCTTTTCTTTTCTGTTAATTTATGCTCGTCTGTGTCTTCAGTGATAATTAGAGTTGCCACCTTTCATTGTGGCTAAAAACAAACTTAGATCACATTCCTCTCCTCTCCCATAACCCTGCCCATGCCCACCCACTTTTCTGAATATTTTGTGACATCATCATGTCAAACGAGGAGAAACACTCTCTTTTCCCAATCGTAATGCCTTTTTTCTACAGATTTACTATGCTTTTTGTAAAAAAAAAAAAAAGCATAGCAAATCCGATTTAAAAACTCCAACAGTCTGTTTCTTTTCTTTGAAACAGACTACCTGAGTGTGTACTGTGTTTTCCAGAATACAAAACAATCAGTTTGATTTCTGGATAGTCCGGGAAAAAATAACTAGGTAGCAATACTAAATTTACTAAATGTGTTTAAAAAAGAGGATACTTTCCTCCTTTGGCATAACTACCATTACTGCTTATTTCCAAGTAAAGGGCTCATCCCCACTCATGAAATACTGATAAAAATACTACACACATTTTAGAATCTCTTGCTTCCTCTTTTTTCCACACTTCTGTTGCAGTTCCATCAGTACTATGTATTTTCCTGAATTCTGGTCTCCTACTGATTCTTTAACTTATTTTATTTTTGACATTAATACCATCTTTCTATGTCTGTTAACAGAGGTAGTTGTAATTGCCTCAAATACATTGTGTGTTACTCCCAACCTCTGCATGTTGTCTACATATAATTTTTCCTGGGTCCACTTCTACTCATTTACTTATCATCCTTTAAACCTTTTCTTGCCTCAAATATCTAGGGTTATTATACAAAAAAATAGTTGTTTTAAACCACTAAGTTCATTCTTATTTTCTTGCATTTGCTCTCGAGTCTATTGTATTCCACCTGTTCTTTTTTGTTTCTGTAAATCCCTTACTTTTAAAGACTTCTAGATACCTTGTGTTACTATTATTCCATATCTCATTTGCTTTGATTGTGACCAAATGTCTAATCTTCAATTTATAATTAACCCATTTATTTGGAAACACTTTACTGCTTAGGTTCAAATATAACAATATTTCAGTTAAGGTTTACTCTCCCCAGTTATTAAACAGCTTCCTTTTCAGAAGAAATACTGGAATATGCCAGTGTGTATCACAATAGACTTTTACGTGCTTACAAAACTAAATTTCTGTAGATGCATGGTCCAACACTATCACTAGATATCTTTTCATGCTTCAGCATGCAACACGTATCTAATTTTGCCCAAATACCATATTTTGATGAAAAGAATATATATTCTGCTTCATTCTGTTTTACTTTCATGACATTAATAAACTCAAATGTATGAATACATTTCTCTAACTATATCCCTTTGGCTGGTATTCTGTGATATTTTGGCCTTCAGATACATATTCCCTATTTCCTTAAAAGACCCTATTTCCTGCTATGACTGTACATCTTTGGTAAAAGACTATAACATCTCCCATAAAATTCTTTATATCAAATCTTGCTGCTTTTGCTGGAAATAGTGAAGCCAGTATATTTCTTACATTCAGCCAACACCCTCTCAGCATGATAAATCTTTCCTGTCTAAAGAGATAATATGTATGTTAAAGGTTAAAAGAATATAAACAGAATACTTTTTTCACAAGGGAAGGGGAAACCACATTACAGTAATGTTTTGTATGCAAGCTGTGATATGGTGCATCTTCTTACTATGAATGCCCATACTGCTAGGGTGGATACCAGTGTAGGTTGCCCTCAGAGAGAAACTGAGGTTTCTGCTTTTTTTTAATGTATACAGTTCTATTTCTGTTGTGACTGTTTAAATGAATTTGGAGAAGGGTATAGAGAACTGAACTGTCTGGGAAGAAGTGATATGATCTTAAACAACTGTCTGATGCCACAAGTAAGTAAAAGCCATGTTAGTCAAAAGTTATAAAGTATACATACGCTGCTGCTAGCAGGAACAAAATATATACCACACATGACATACATTACAAGGGGTTATAGCTCTAATACAACAGAATGGCTGCTTTGTCAATTTTAACATGGAATGTAAAAGGCTTTACAGGCAGAGAAGAAAAACAAAAAAATCTTGAACTGTATTAAGAAATTTAGGGTACAAATTGTCATGTCAAAGGAGATACATTTTCATATAAAAATGTACGAGTTTGATAAAAAGAAGATTTTGGTGCAAATATTCAGCTGAATATCATGGAGAAAAGAAAAGTGGTAGTATTATAATGATAGGAAGAGTTACTCCAATTGTAGCAGAAATTTTTAAAAAAGACAATGGAAATTTGTGGCAGTGAAGGTATAATGGCAATAAAAGAGATTTACCTCAGAGTGGATCTATATTCCCCCTGAAACTACAGATATGGAGCTTAAATGATTACGGGAGAAATAATCAGTTTCCAGCAGGGCATTTTATTTCTAGGTGGTGACTGAAATTAAATTTGTAGGCTTAAGTCATGACAGGGGGCCCTAAAAGAGAAACTATAATGAGAGAAGGTAGAAATTTTAAGGAAGAATATAAAAGTATGTTGTACTTTGTATATTATTTCAGCAGTAGCTGCAGCTCAGACATCATTTGTATATTATTCTACAAGATATGATAACTGGGATAGGATGTCCAGAACTATTTATACATACCAAGACCATGTGCAATTGGTTAAAAGTAGTGAAACCCATCCAATAAACACTATCTGTCCATGCACATATAAGTGTTAAGATAAAAATGCAAGAAAATAAAAATAAAAAAATGGCACTTCCCCAGATATTTATTAAAACAAGAAGAATTTAAGGAATGGGTAAAAAATACAATTCGAGAAATATTAGAGTAGACAGAAATCTTTCCAGATGGACAGCCTAGGATAAACTGTAGATGAATTTCAAAATATAGTGGAATTAAGGGATAAAGAGATATGGAAGAAAAGTACAAAAACATTTAGAAAGTTTGACAAAAGTGAAAATGTTGCAGAGGAGGGGGGAAGCTTGCAGATCAAGAAGAGGAGCAACTGTAGAGTGCTAGAAATAAAAGAAGGGAGAATTTGGACAATGTGCATGAATTTAGAAACAATGTAGTTACAAACTTTTTAAATCAATTACAGACCACAGAATGTTTTTAGCACTAAGATTTGGGTAACAAAAACTATAAAAAGGTGTGGCAGAACACAGGAAGCTATCACAAGAAGGTTAGCTAGAAGTCCTGAAGAGATAATTGAGATAACATGGCAACTTTGTGAAACTCTATACAGATGTGTTAATGTCAGTGTTAGCTAACAGAATGGCAAAATGTTACCCAAATTTACAAATATGGATCAGTGTGGTTTTGTTTAAAGGAGACAAACAATGATGGTTTAGACAGAACTGGAATTAAAAATCCATTATTGTAAATTGGATATAAAATGGAAACAAATTTGCTTCATTATCAAAAAAATGCACTTATTTAATCTGTGTTGACTGTTTGAAGTTGTCTGAAATCACAAGGTTAACAGATATCCTTAACAAGGTGCAAACAATAGATTAAAATATATTTTCAAAACATGGGATTCCAAATGTGATAACACTGCATAATGTTCCACACTATGCACATATATAATCAGCAGACTTTCAGAGCAATGGGGGTTTCAGCATGTGAATTATATCTCTAACTGTCCAGTTGATGGTCGAAGTAAGTGTACAGTGTGTAAAGAAATCACAGAGCATTAATACAGTCTATTACATTGATGAGTACTTAGCCATAACCGAATATGGGGATATTCTACAGTAAAATGCAAGACTTTCAACAGCTCATTTACTGAAAAGTTGAAGAGTAAAGTGAATAATTCCCATTTCTGGTTGTTTACTAAAGTATCTAAATCTATTGCATGTACAAAAGTGACTAAAACAAAACTAGTATAGACAAAATACTATTATGATCAGAAAGCAAGATGTCCATCTTCATTAAAAGATAGGGAAACAGAAAGGAAATAGCAAGGATCCTCAGAGAAGAAGCCAGGAATAACAGCTGTAAAGCAGTGATGAGAAATCCAAATAATTTTCTACATAACAAGAATGGAAAGCTATTGATACAAAATCAGACAAATTTGTTCATGAAAAATATTTCAATGTGAGTTTGATATATACAGAAACTGTGCTTGTGATGCCTTCCTGCCAGAAAAAATTAGAAAGACGCATATGAGGATATCCAAAAAGTTGTCCCAAAAGACATTTCACCAGAAGCTGAAAAAAACATTAAAAACAATCTAGGATAAGAAACACCTTGATAGACATCTGATGATTGGTTACTTGGAGAAGCTTTTAGCACTAGAATTGCAAACAGTGACATTCCCCAAATATTCAAGATTAAGAAGATTGATCAAAATACCAACCAGACATTCTGATAGTCCAAAAGAATAAAATTATTAAATGACAATGATGGGTACTGAAATGTGTTGCTGTAGTATACATTTCAGCTTTGCCTTTATTGAAATGTTTTACAATTATGTCCAAACAAAACTGATTTTGTGTGCTAAATTTTGTGCAGCGTAAAGCAAACTGCGTCAAAAAGATAAGTAATTTCTTGCATCTGAAAAAGTGTGTGTAATACACCTGGGTGTATCTTGAAACAACTAACACATTTTAGATTTCCAAGCATGTGGCTAGCAGCTGAAATTAAACAAGCAATGATCACCCTGACTTATAGAAATACATTAGTTTACCTCTCCCACAATTAAATTCAGTGTGGAGGTAGTTAATCTATGTCTGGTCAGAAAAGAATAAAATGAACAATCTTCTCAAGTGGGTGTAAAGAAAATATGATTGCTTTTTTAGTGCCATCTGAAGAAAATGACAGTGTGGGGAACGCTACGTATTGCAAAGAGCAGCCTGTTATGCATACAGTCACATGCAGTCTATACATATTTAACAAACAGAGAACAAGAACTACAGATATGAACTGCAATGAGGCAATCAGTGATTAAAAAAAATGAAAATGCTATAAAGGAAATTGAGTCAGGGGTGGGTAGGAATGGGGGTAGGGAACGGAAGCAGAATAAGCCCAAGCAGAGTGAGGGTAAATGGAGTGGGTAGACCCAGCCCATAATGCAAGGTGATAGAAAAAATATCAGTAAGCAGGTAACTTAGGTGTTATGTAATTGGTACTACTGGTTAACAAAAACCATTTGCACAGAATATTGTCAGGAAATAAAAAGGAAATTAGAAGCGGAGACAGTGTAAAGGTATGTAAGACAAAATAGGGAAAGGAGGTGACTGCTATCTTAGTCATGCAGAACAGATGGGGGAAGAGGGGATGGGGTAAGACAAAAACAGGAGTATATGGATTGTAAAAATAGAGGGAAAGGTGGGAAGCAGGCAGTCGAGTTCAGTGAGCATGCCACAAAATAGAAATATATACATCAGACAAAACAGAATACAATACGCTTAGGTATAATATTCCACTACAGAAGGAGAGGTGCAAGAATACAGAACTAGTAGTCTGTAGGAAATGTACTTTGTGTATTTAAGAGCTGTTAGCTCAGATAAAGTTACTGGATGGTAATCACAGAATGCCCGGGTCTTTCTCTAAGGTGCAAAGGCAGGATTAAATCCATACCACGTCTCTCCCTTTGGGTAGTTTGTGTATTTAAGAGCTGTTAGCTCGGATAAAGATATTACATGGTAACCACACAATACCCTATATACCTGAATAAGGTATATACCTGAATAAGGTCTCCTCTTAAATATCTATGAGACATTTTACAAATTCAGATATTTTAGTCCTTCATAATAAATTACATTTCCACATCCATGGATGCCCTTGGTATATTTCTACTATACTATTTCCAATTTACTCTCATGCTTGTTTTCTTATAAGGTCTCCATACTCAAGTTTGGGTCTAATGTAACTAACAAACCATGACTTCATAATTTCTGATTTCAGAATCTGAGGTTATCTGGATGTCATTAGACCAACTTTTCACACGAGCCAAACTGTTATTGCATAAGATTTTGTAAATATATCTTATCTGTTATGTCTGAGAATAAATTTTAGAATCTACACATAGTTTATCAGTGTGTCATTACTCCTTCCATATCTTGTGTATCTATAAAATGGTTTCCTATTATACCCAATATCTTTATAAGAATTTTTTTCAAATTTTTCTTCAACGTATCTCATGCTATGCTTAATTTGTTTGTCTGCCTTGTTTATTTCAGTTTTAAAAGTTGTAGTTTGACCTCTTTTCCATCTGTTATATTTTTGTCTCTCCCCTTAATCAAGTATCTTGTTCTTATAGAAATATATCCCTCTGCTGTGTGCCTAGATCCTAAAGTAAAACATGTTGCTTGATTTTTTGCATTCAAACAATTTTTCTTTCAAACCTTTCCACATTCCTTCTGCAGTTTTTCCACTGAATGCATCACTCCAATTAATTTTACATAATGACTGTTTTTCTTCCATATAATTTGCTATTAATCTTCTGTACACTGATTTAGATTTCATTTTAGCAGAATTATCTAGTAAAAAATTAACATTTATAATGCCATGATCACTGCACATCAATGGTGGTAAAACTTGCCACAAAGTAACAGTAATCTCTTCAGGAAAATAAACAATGTCTAGTGTGTTCCATTCCCTGTTCAGCATTTTACAATTGTTGTTCCTGAATATATGTTATGAATAATTTCCTTACTAACATTGTTGAATCAATATTATTCCAGTCTATTTTCTGGTAAATTTAAGTACCCAACCACTATTATTCTTCCCTCATATCCTTCATGCAAGAAATATATGAATTCCTTTAGGTCATCAGCACTTTACTTTGGTGGTCTATACACTCCAAAAATTGTGATATGTTCCAGAGTTGTCTTTATTATCACAGTTACACAATCTACAGTATTGGCGTTATCATTCAACACTTAATAATTACAGGGTCTCATAACTATCTTTAATCCCTATCGTAACACTTCCACCTGATTTTTTGTTAGAATGTGTTACAGTAAAAACATTTATACCCTCACAGAACTGGTTTCCAGTCAATGCTCTTTAACCATGTTTCAAAAACAATAACAATATCGATCTTGTGGGGATATAATAAATTTCCCAGTAAAAAAGCTTTATCATTAATGCTGTTAGCATTAAACAACCATCAGAGATTCATCAATTGTTGCTATCTGTGAACTGTTAAATTTCTGATGCAGCAAAATTCTTGTCTTGAGTTTGTCAAATATTGCAAAATATCTGCTGCAAAAATTCTCTTTCCCTGATCTTGACAAGTGCACACCATCTTGTCTGAACACGTGCCCAAAATTAGGCTCAAATGCTCTACAAATTTCAATTAACAGGACTTTTTTTTTCATGTAGGTATTTACCTAAAAAAATCGTTTCATTCGCAGTGAACCTGACTCTTCTTTCTACATGTGATTTGTGAAAAATACATTCTAATACCTGTACAAGCTATGCTATCTAAGAGTGCTGTAAGTTCTCTACTAAAAGTCAGAGTCCTTGCAGATGAGATCATTTGTACTGACATGAATAAAACAAATTCATACTTTCTTACATTAAGGCATTCCAAAGTCTATCTCACAGCCTCTATTTTTCTCCTGGCAAGCATAACACTATTTGATGTTCTTTATCGTCTCTGCAAATGTAAATACTGTTCCACTAATAATTGAATCTCCAGTTACAAGAATATCTTCCCTGACCAGATCTGAAGAATCAACTTCTAATTAAGTAATATCTGCTCTATCAATTATTAAAAAGGAATGATCTTTGTTGGCATTATTCTTATTAACCCCACTGTTTTCATTGTTTATTACATTTGCAAGCATACAATTCTCATCCAGCTGTTTTTTTTATATTCACAGATTTAACCAAGTTGTCAACGTCTGTGGTTCTCTTTTTTCTGATAGTAATATTCTTCAATCTTTCCGTGATCAGTTTTGATTTCTTCCTTTTCACCTGCCCCTTGCCTCTTTTTCTACCTTCTCTTTTGGAATAATTATGCATTTTTTGGTAGACTGAAGGTTTGCTGATACAAAACTTTTATCATTCCCTGTAATATGTATGTTACAGAACAAAGCAGTGTCCTTTTTAGTTTTCTCTTTGCTTTACAGACATTTATCATGCTTTTTTTTGTTGTGAACTTCTTCCTTTCTTTTTATTTCCTTCTATATGCTCTGAGTCCTCAGATTGTTGAATACTTGTATCCAGAATTCCAAAGTTGTCTGTGGCATTATCTTGTTTCATAGGGGTTGAGTGATTTTTGCAGACAATAGACACACTTCCTAAATGTGTTCCATTTGCTCTTTGCCTAACATTATTTATCTCATCAGTCCAGTCATTAATATAATTACGCAAGTATAATCATCATCAGTAAGTCTAAATTTACTATAATAATGGTAAGCAAATCATCCATTTGACATGAGGAAGACAGATCACCAGTGTTATCAAGTGCTAACTTTAAATATACATAGCATTTATTACACTGTACAAGACATCTGTGCTCTAGCAAATCATTAATGGCATACTCATTTAATGAATCCATATTCAGCTGCAAATGAATAAAAATTCTAAAAAAAAAGAATAATTAAAATCAGCATAGAATTCAAAGAGAAATTAAATCAACTTCTATGAGAAAAATCACACAAACAAAATACAACTAAACATTAAATTAAGTACAGTAAAGTTGTTGCACTTACTGTACAAGTTGTGAAATCACACAAAAGCTATAATCCCTTTACATCATGCACAAATGCCCCAGTAGCTTCTGCTCACTATTGCTAGCAGTAACATCTCTTTTTAACATTAAAGATCAATAAATCACAAACCAACAAAGGGTTGCTTCAGATAAGTTCTGGGCTGTCCTCTCTGCAGTCTGTGTGATTTTTTAGCTGACTATGCCCCCTGTGATACCAAGAGTTTGCCTGTCTAAACTATTCCTTTCTAACAACTAACAGTAAAAATTAAAACAAAATATAAATCAAAATAAATATTGTTTAAAAGATATTGCTTCCTTCCTGCAAACAGTGAAAAACAGTGGTAAAAATAAAACAAAAATTCAAATAAAAACTTCTCTTACCAACTGCTGCACAATTAATCACAAACCAATACGGGATTCAATGGTAATGGTCATTGATACCATTTAATGAAACCAGAATTAGGGACTTATGATTGCAGGTCTCTTTATGACATGACAAGAGCTTTTGCACTGATCAACCACACCTGTCTTCTCAACAAAGTCAAAAGACTCAACTTTGGAGATACTACTATTTGCTGTTTTTGCAGCTAAGACACAACCACCCAAATCCACAGCAATGTGTTATCATCTACTTCTGGTAAATTTAATAAAGGTGTACAACAAGGGTCTGGTGCTAGGTCCTCTTTTCTTTCTCTCTCCCTCTCTATTAATGATCTCCCCCTACAGCTACCAAATCTTAAATTAATAATATATGCAGATGATATGTTGATCCTGCAATTCAGTACTAACTACTCTGACCTGCAAGCCAAGTTACGGGCTAGTTTCACTCAGTTACGCACCTTGTTCACTACTAACAAACAACTAATTAACCCTAAGAAAACCAATGTCATGATCTTTGCCTCAGCCAAGAAATTACCAATATTTCCTCCTATTTTCTTAACATACGTTAATGGGAACATAATACACAATATCACTGAACAGAGGTATGGAGACCTAACACTTGACCCTACTCTTTGCTTTAACACACACACACACACACACACACACACACACACACACACACACACACACACACACACACACACACACACACACCAATTTTATAACTAATAAAGTCCTTGCTCAATTAAAACTGTTACAAGATCAGTCACCTCCTTTCACTTAATGCTGCAGGGCAACTGGTAAAAATATTTTAATATTCAGCCCACAATACTCACAGAAAACAGACTGCTAGGAATAAAATTTGCAGATTCATTTTATTAGCAGACCACTAATGCACCATTGCAATTTGATAAAAAAATTCCAAATGGTTTTCAGTGTCTCATAGAGCCACTTTTCTTCTAAGGTGCTAAAACACGGTCACTGCCTCCCCTTTAAGCGTGAAATTACCTTTACAAGACAACCCTTAAGTACTCAGAAGTACACAGGACAACAGATTTTCTCTAGTAAGCCCTCCATTTAAAACTGCTTTTGGTGATCAAGTCTTCTCTAGACTGGGACCTGCTACCTGGCACCACCTGCCTACAGACATTAAAAATCTAGAAACCATTAAAAGCATCAAAGATGCGCTTAAAGAGCATCTCTTTAATAAATCTATCTGCAACAGCTACCATGACAATGGTTAAGAATTTACCAACCCATAGCAATAGTCTAATACATTTAGTAAATTTTTCTCAGCCTCTTAATGTAGCATCTTATATGCAAATATTTCACAAGTGTAAAGGAGTTTAAGTATTATATATATGTAATTGCATTGTATTTTATGCATATCTTAGCTTGCATTTTGTGTATATATTTCTTTCTTAATGTACTCTGACAGTATCTTTTAATGTTACCTTATCTGCATTCAGTCTTTCTATGATCTAAATTTTTTTTTTCAAATATAATTTTTATTGAAGATTTTCCAGTTTTTGAAAAAGATGAAAAAATAAAACAATATGTTACTCGTTACACAAAGAATAGTAACAAAGTGGTTATGTAACAAAGCTTTAACATATGAGTACTACAACAATGAGCAGTCATTAGATACATATAACCTAAACTTACAACAGTCACTGGGTACAGACATTTGAAAATATGATACTGAACTAGGCCAAGCATTACTTTCTGAAAAAGAAAAAAAAAAACTGCAAAGAAAGGTAGTTATGACCTATCTAGGTATTAAATAAAATTACCCCTGAATCTCACTTGGTAGATATCTACATATTTTTAAACTTATACGTATAAGTATACCTAGCAATAACTATATACAATATATACAATCTGTTGTCACCTCTTAATGAGTTATTAGGTAGCATAACCAATCAAACTACCAGTTTTGTATTTCTGGATATTTATTTATTATTACACAATCCTCTTAAATTAGCACGATCACAGTTATTTTATTCTTGGAATAATAGAGCTAGGCCAATCAAACTACCAGTTTTGTATTTCTGGATATTTATTTATTATTACACAATCCTCTTAAATTAGCACGATCACAGTTATTTTATTCTTGGAATAATAGAGCTAGGCCTACTTCAAAACATCTACAAGAATTTTCCAGTATTTATAATAGTAAGAAAGCTTCTTTTAACATTTTGCAATTAACTTATTTGCTAAAATATATTTTGTAGCCAAATTTTGGTATTGGTCCCAAGAAATTCTAGATATATATAGCCAGTTTAGGGCTATGTATGATTTCATTATGGCACAGAGCGTTATGGTGATGTGTTTATTTTCAAATGTAAAGCATTTGGGGAATATATTTAAAATTGCCATTTCCCATGATAAGGTGGATTTTGTGTATCCCTTTTTTTCTGATTTAACTTTTGAAGAACACCATAGTTTGTACACATTTTTGCAGCTCCAAAAATTATGTATGGTTTCGGCTACAATATTTGCTGATCTGAATTTTGATATGTGCTCATTTTGCATGTAATATTGTTGACTAAAAGACAGAGATATATTTTCTGCTGTTTGAGAATGGGTTGTGGCTGTAAAGAGTCAAAAGATCAGTCCACTTACCAGTGAACAAATAGCAAATAAATAAAATGCCTCCAAAGAGGTCAGCCAGGGAGGTTTTCAAGTATGCCACTGACTATGAACTGTCCATGGCCTCACAAATGGTAGCAATTTCTGCTACCTTTGCATTTGCTAGTACTGTTGTTATTGAAGAAACTTTGTTCTGGTCCCTTCCGTCCTCCCCTTCCTCATGACTCTGTTGGCTGCAGTGAAACCATTTGTGGTCCTGGTTCCTTTGTATCTTGCAAAACAACAGTGCAGAGGCTGGAATTTCACAATGATAGTTATCAGGCTGTTGTCCTGCTCCTCCATACTCAAACCACTGTATTAGGGTTGTCCCAAGCTACACTGGTGGCATTTTTCAGAATGTCCAGCAGGGGGAGAGGGACACAGGAGGTCCGGAGCATAAATCTGCAGACCTCCTTCAGACTACTCTTAGGTTCCTGGTTGGGTGGTACAGAGGAATCCATGCAATTGTCTTCTTCAAGATCTGTGGTGGTGAATTCCAGAGAAGAATCCAAATATTTAGATTTGATTACAGCTTTGTGTTTTGTTTGTTTTTGCTTTTTCATACTGGAGCTTGCCTGATGGGTCCACTAATGTCACCCAGCTGGCCTGTTCATTCCATTGGGGGGGAGGGGCTGACAGCCAGACATCCCCAGGACAGATGAGAATCTTACAACACATCTGTTCCTGCTTGGGGTGTCTTATTAACCCATTTATTCCCTCACCATATTGAAAGTCAGGTGTCAGGGCAAAGGACAGCTTACTGGTCCAGTGGGGCATACTATTGTCCTCCATCTGCTGCATCTCCCACCCTTGTGGTGGCTGAGTGAGCTCTGCTTTCATACCACAGGGAACATACCTTCATATACACTCTGACAGGCTCATGCACCATGGGCATTCCACATACTACTCCCACTAAGTAGTACCCAAGTCATAAGCCACACCCACCTCCCTTCCCCAGTGGCCACTCACTCCCATCCTCCCCTATCAGCTCCTACAATCAACCTCAGGTTGTCTCCATCATAGTCACTGCTTGCTTTATGCCTCTATGCCATGGAGGTGGCTACTGATCTAATGATAACTTTATGTAGTTTTTTGAAAGGAAGTTCTGACTTACAGCTGACCTTCACAGAAAAGACTGCAGTGGTTCTTGACTGGCAGCGTGCAGCATGTTCTGCTGTACCACAGCAAGTTCTTTTGGCAGTACAATCAGGGTCTCAGTTGCCACTGGAACTCGCAGGACTGCAGAGGTACCTTCATAGTGTGCAAGAACATCTGCTGAATTACTGTAACCTGCCAGTCCCACTACTGATAAGGCTGTCAACATCAGAAGTAGTGGAGCTGGAACAACAAATGTTCCAGCCATGTCAGAGAAAGAACACTGTGAGCTGATATTAGTGATATAGGGAAATCTAGCTACAGAAAAAGGCCTTAAAGTACAGCACTCAGCAATAAAATGATGTCTCACTGGTGGTTGGTTAATTTGAGAAGTGGTGATACAGATACCCATTCAACCTGCCAGAAGTGCAGTGATAACAATAGGATGTTTGCCAGGATAAAGCCACAGAGTTCTTCGGATTAATGATGACAAAATATAGACTGCCTGACTGGGAGAGTAGGTCACTAGCATTTTGTCTCTTGCCTTCCACATCTCTGTGATACTTCTTCTAGCCTACTTCAGGACTAGGGTGAATGCTTCTGTTACCACCAAGTAGACTGTGCCACAGATAAGATATCTTCTATGAACTCCGCAGTTGTTGTCCTTTATGTGGAAACTACTAATGGTAGAATTTTTGAACAGCAAGTCAGTGCTGAAAGATTCCTTAATAACCAGCTTTAAAATTTTCAAAGTCCTTTGTATGGGTAGGGCTTCCAGAAAGGATGTCTGACGTCAGAAAACCCCTAGTTTATCACAGAAGTCAAAGTGGCAACCAAGTGACCTAGCTGAGAATACTTCACACACAAGGTATACATTAAACTTCTAACTTCTTCTTTTTTTAGGTTGTGCATTTTAACAATTTACAGACTGCACACTCAATGGTGTAATGACTTCCACAAAAGCAATACATACAGCAGAGGTACATATGAGTCGATCCTAGCTGTTCATTGTTAGGGCAGTCTTTAAACAGGATTTCTGGTCTGAACAGGGGAAAACAGGCTTTAGGTTTGGACACAGGTCTGGATCAGAAAACTGGCCAAAATACTTGGAAAATTAAGGAGAAAAACTGAGAAAAGAAGGGCCGCCTGTTAAATGTGAGAAATTGTACAAACAGTAGGGAAAGGTGTAAGCTTTCCAACAAATTAAAACAGGATAACTGTGAATAGAGAACTTATGTTGTCAAAATACTCAAGCAACAGTGAAGACCTGCAAAGATAGGAGCAAAGTGGCACCAGTGGAGTGAGGGAAAGGAGCAACAGCCTGAAGATGTTTTAGGTGCTGAGCGATTTTACCGCCTGCAGGTATACCAGTAAGGGTTATCAAAGATGGACCACATCTCATCAGCTCTACGTTTCTCTGCTGGTTTGCAAATGTGACAGACTAACCTATCACCATCTGTTTAACTGTAAGAATACAACATAGTAACCTCATTAAATGACATTACTCTGAAACGGTGGTGTAGAAAAAGTTTAAAGTCCTATTCATACAGTGAATGCAAAGTAAGATGAAAAGCTAAGAGAGTTACAAAAATGCACAAGTTTAAGTATAAAATTCATACACATGGGAAGAGGTAAGTGAAATTCCAGTAATTAGGTCCAACTCACTGAATGCTCCTGTTGCTGACTACTGTCAGTGATCACTAATCACTAAGCAGTACTTTTTACCATCTGCTCACCATGTCAGAGATTATGCAAGACGGGAAAGAGAAAACAGGTGTCACTACATACTACCACCTGTTTCCCTTTCCTTGTATATGTGCAATCTTTTGGAGTTTGTATACATAAGTAGCATGGGGTGTTGAAGAGGAAAACCACATTGGGGGGCTTTGCAGGCAGTTTTTTTCTATGCTCCCTGCAAAAATTCTTACTCAAGTTTTCTTAACTGTGATTTTTTTCAAACTGCATGTGCAGCTGCATAATTATTGTTTGCTTGATGCCAATATGCTTCTGCTGAACTAAGCAGGGAAGTCATCTTAGACTTATCTTCCTCATGTTTCAAAACTTGCACTACATTTAGATCTTGCGAGGTCAGTAGATATGTACGTAGTCCCATGACTGCAGAGATATACATGGAATCAATTTTGAAGAGGCCAATACCTCCTTCAGAATAAGAAATATAGAGTCTTGGTATGCACAGACTACTATAAATCAATTGATGAGCAGGAAGTTTCCCTCTTGTTTTCCTATCCAACTTATCCAACACCTTTTTGGGTCAGTTAATCACTCCAAAACTGTAAGTTAGGACAGTAAGAACAAATTGGTTTATAGCTTGAACTTTGTTCCTAGACGTCAACACTGTTTTCAATATTAATTTTAGTCTTCTAAAATATTCTTACATTTTATTCACATTTGTTCATGTTTTATTGTTGATCCTTCATCAGTTCCCAAATATTTATAAACTCCCTCTTGCTCAAGTTCTTTTATAACATATTCCTGTCCCAAACTAATGTTTTCTTGGTGCTGCAGCTTTCCTGCTTTAAAGGATGATTTTGCGCACTTATTAAGACCAAATGACATTCTTATATCATCTGAAAAATTTCTGACCAGTTGTGTTTTCAGTTCCTCATCTGATGAACTATACAGTTTTGAATCATCTACAAAAACAGGACGAGAACTCTTTACACTTTGTCGTTTTCTGGGAGCCAAATTGTAGCAATGATTTAATCTGATCAGTAGACAGCTTAATGGGTTAAGGTCAAGACAAAAGAGCAGCAGTGACAGAGAGTCACCCTGGAATTTCCCCACTGATTTTTTATCCATGGAATAATAATTTGTCCTTTTTCATGGCTTAACTGCAAAGTGGTTTGCCACTGTGTCATGGTCGCTGTAATGTAATTGATCAGTATAGGGTACATCTTACACATTTTTAAGCACTCTTTAAACCATTAATGTGGGATACTGCCAAATGCTTTTTAGTAGTATATCCATGTAATACTTAGATTCTTCCCCTTCGATTCTCGGATGGAGCGCCTTCTGTGTGGAGTCTGCATGTCCTCCCACGGTCGAGTGACGTTTAAAGATATGCAGGTAGGTGCGTGCGTGAATGGGTGTGCCTTCTTTGAAGGTTGGGCGTCGGGCTGGCAACTTGGCACTGTAAAAATCCTCTGCCAATCATTAGCAGATCAGAGTTCCGCTGTGGCGACCTCTAACCAGGAAAAGCCGAAAGAAAAAAATTATGATTTTATTTAACAACAAATGATCCTTTGTTCCATTTGACTTTATTTTACTACCCTTTTGTTCTATTGCCATGATTGAGTTTTCTTCTAAATGACTATAAACTCTGTTGGCATCAATTCCAGTGTATAGTTTATACATTGTCAGAAGGCACGTTATTAGTCTATAGTTTGTAGGATAGCTTGCAGATTTGCTCTTAAGTAGGAGTATTGTTTTTCCTGTTGTTAACCGGGTCGGTGTCTGTTCGGGATGCTCATACAAACGGTTCTTACTCATGGTTAAATCTTCATGTAAAGACATTAATACTTTTAGCCAGAAGTTAGGTACAGTACCTGGGCCTGGGGTTTTCTAAGTATTAGCTTTTCTTAACTTTGTTTCAATCTCTCTGGTTGTTACTTCATCCCATTTCATATCCTGTACATTTGAACTTTCTATTCTTTCTTTTACTTCTTCTATCCATTTAGCATCTTTGTTATGTTCACAGGACCTTCATAGATATTTCTTCAGAATGTATCTATTTCTTGTTTTTTGGTGGGGTTTCAGTTCCTTTTGCCTTGTTTCCCAATTCTCTATAAAGCTATTTGGGTCATCAATAAATTGCTTATTTTGTACATTTCTTTTATATTTATCTGCATATTTTCTAAGTCTTTCTGGCTGTGGTGATATTTTTAGTTTATTATTTGCAACAGTGCACAATAGATCCTGATCTGTTCTGATACTGTGCATTCATTTTATCACATCTATTTTTCTGAGTATTTTACGTTCATAGGTGAGTACTAGGCTAATGGCCCTGGAGCCTTTACAAGCCTAGCCCAAAAAAGTTGCCCATGCACCGTGCCAGCCGATGTTAGTTCACAATGCCTATATCCAGTAGGGCAACTGGAATGATCCCTGGAGTGAACTTTCTGTTACCCATCCACTCAAGATTTCTCTTGAGGGCCAGTGAGGTGCTCTGCTTGACATGAATGGGAAGCTTATTCCAGAGTAGGGGCAGTCTTTGGGAGACGAACTTGTCCCTTCAGCATGTTCTGTTAATTGTGGTAATGAGGTTGTGATCTCTGGAGCGTGTGGCATGGGGGGATTGGGATTGCTTTAGGTGTAGCATTATAAGTAGGACTGGGTCGGACATGGCTTTCTAAGTCATAGCAGAGATCACCTCTAAGTAGACGATAAGAGACTGAGAACAGCTGAAGTTTCTTCAGTCTGTCCATGTAGGACATGTGTTTAAGGCCTAGGATCCTTTTTGTGAGGTACTTTTGTGGCCTATGCAGCTGTTGTAGGTGTCTGGTCAGGTACATGCCAAATGGGGTGTTATATTCGATGATTGGTCTAATGAGGGATGATAACCTCTTTCTTCCTGGATGTGAAGCCTTTGGTTATAAGATGTGTCAAGTAGAAGGAGTTTCTGACCACAGTGGTTGAAGGGGAGGTGGCTGTTCACCTGGGTGCCCAGATGTCTTACGGCCCTTCAGTGTTCAGTGGGCTCCCATCAATTAGGTAATTTGTGGGAAGTGAGTTTTTTTTCCAAAGAGGATGATAACACATTTTTTGGCATTAAGCTTCATGCCATGGTTCCGACACTAGTCATGGGTCTCAGAGAGGCCATTTTGTACAATGTCTGCATCACTTGGGGAGTTGATAATGACTCCTAGTTTGCAGTCATCAGTGAACTTGGTCATCCAGCGTTGTCCTGTGTTGGTTTGGACTTCCAAGAAGTAGATGCCAAACAGGAGAGGGCCCAGAACCGAGCCCTGGGGGACTCCACTCATGACTGATCAACAGTCTGACTTAGAATCCACAACTTTCACTCTGTGGGTCCTGTCTGTGAGCCAATTTTCAACCCACCTAGTGATGTAAGGATTGATGCCTAGTTTGGTGAATTTATCAATGATACCTGAGTGGGGAATGATATCAAAGGCCTTGACTAGGTCAAGGTAGGCTGTATGCACTGCCTTACCCACATCCACAGCCTTGGTGACTGCCTCGAAGAAGTCAACCAGGTTCAGCAGGCAGGATCTCCCCTTGACAAAGCCAAACTGTGTGGGGTCAAGAGTTTGGAGATTGCCTATATCTTTAAGCAAGTCCATGATGATGCGCCCCATAGCTTTGCATATCAGACTTGTTAGGGCTAGTTCCCGGGGTCTGTAGTTGCTCCACCTTTATGGAGCAGGATGACTGTAGCAGTGCACCATTCATTAGGGACATAGCCTGAGGTAAGGCTGTTATTGAACAGGGCACACAGATGTGGTACCAGTTAATTTTGTAGCTCATGTAGGATGCAGCCAGGAATATTATCAGGTCCCATGGATGCTGTATTCTTGGCTTTAGACAATGCAGCTTTTATCTGTGCCTCTGAAATGGTGGGTACCAGGCTTTCTTCTGGTATTGTGATAGGGCCATTGGTGGGGGTGGGGAAGGTAAAGTTGGCACTGAATCTGTCGGCCAGTATGTTGGCTCAGTATAGAGATGCCATTGTGCAATAACTCAGTGCAAATCTGGGTATTGCCTTTGAGGTTTTTGATATAGCTACACAAGACTTTGTGGTTGTTTTTGGTGTCAGCCGCAATTCTGCCTTCATAGCTGGCTTTAGAGGATTTCATAAGGGAACTCAGCTTTTTGTTGAGACTGATAAGGGAGGTTTCCAGTCTTGGGACTTCATTTTTTTTGCAATAGTTTCTTCCTTCTGTTGTAGAGTTTATTGATGGCTGGGACCACCAGACTGGCTTTCTTTATTTGGAGGAGAACATCTTAGTTCTATTTGGTATGGCAAGGTCCATGCATTTGTGTACATGCTTGTACAGTGCATTGGTGTAGGATTCAGCATGGGTGCCGAGAAGTTAGCTACCTCTGTTTTTAGGAGCCCAAAGTCGGTTTTAAAGAAGTTCTTCCCTCTTCTATACTCTTCTAACAGTGACACTTCTTGTCTTAATTGCTTTATAGTTTTCTCTATTCAATACTTCCATGATGGCATTCAAATTCTCCACTTCCTTTCCTTTATTGCCCTTTGTTTTTGTGGTAAGGCTATCTTGTTATTAATTTAACTGTACAGTAATACATCACATTTACTTCTGTTATATCACGTGAATCTCAATGGACTGTGTTCATTTATTTTATCAAGCTTCTAACTTTTTCAATTTTATTGACTTTCTATAGTCTATTTCTTTCACTGATCCTTAATATGTCTGTTCATCTCTATTAAATGTACTCTTAGATCTTTTCTTCTAAATTAAAGGCACATCCTTTGTTCTCCATCTCCTACGGGCATTCTATAGAAAGTTCCAAAGCATCTTCCTGTGACACATTCTCTTTGCTTTCATCCTGTGTCATCTGTTACAGCTCTTTCATATGGCAAAGGCAACTCACTGGACTATCACTTCACAACATTGACTACTTCAGACTTGCCACAATTTCCTGTTCCTTCCCTTGCTGTGCAATTTCAAATGAATGCTTTTGTAATGGTTTCCTATGGAAGGCTTCAAAGTATCTTCATATGACAAATAATCAGATGTTTCCCATGCCACTGGTTTCTCCTTAATTTGGAGACCCACTGCTCTGTCCTGCTGTGATGTTATCTGAGTTAGACTTTCTACATTAAATCTTTCACTTTGTAGGTAATCCATAACCTCAGTTTCTATTTCTTTAACTTCTCTATGACTGACCTGTATGCCTAATCAGATGATCATCCAATACCATTATCCACAAAAATATTGGAAAAGGTAAATTTACAAAAATGAATCTTGCATGACAAGCATAAACGTGGTTTGCCAAAGATGACAAATGTTTAGCCCTTGCATATCTATCAACTTCTGTTATTTAGGCATAACACTGTGATTTTAGCTCTGAAATTTAGTCTTGCTCTTAAAAGATTTTCCAAATTTGTACATAAAGCTAGACTGGTTTGAAGGTACATATCTTTTTAAATCTCTCTTTACAAAGATGCCTTATCATTACTACATAGCAACTACTATCTGAAGACCTTCTATTCTGAAAAATAAGAAAAGTGCTTCTTTTTAAACTCTCATTAAGATTTTTGAAGTGCAGTGCCATGATTTCTAATGCTCAGAGGTTGAGAGGTATGCTCACAGTACAGAAATCCAGATATGACTTTTGAAATACAGCTAACTAAAGACACAGGTCAACTAAAGTTATTTTTCTTCTTGTAGTAATCTGAGCTGGTGATTAGAAGGAAAGCCGTTATTCTAACTTTGCTCATTCTTCACACATGCAGTGTATTTGAACTCTTGTTTAAAATGGATATCTCAGCTTCTTAATGTTATAGCATTTCTGCATTTCCCCTTGTTTTTTTTATGATTTATTTATTCTGAATATGTAGACTTTTAAATAAGGACATCACAGGTTCCATGCAGCCTCATTTTCTAATTCTTACTACAATTTGTGTAAGCAACCATCTCAGTCCATCTTTGCTGTGGCACTGCATGACAACTTAAAGGAGATCATGACATTTACAACAGTGTTTTAGTTGTAATTCTTAAGATGCAGTTTTACGGTCTGTTTTTTTTGCAACAACCATACAACTAAATATGCCCTTCACCTGAGACCTAACTGATTAGTACACTTTGAAATCTAGGTAAACTGAGACACATTTATGTTTTATAGTAAGATCTGTATAGATTAAGGTCAACATATGTTTTTTGGGGATCGTTACCACTCAGACTATACCCTAAGCATACCTCTCAACCTCACAGTGCAAGAAATCTGGACAAAGCCCAACAAAATGGGGGGACAAAGGTCCAAAAACAGGGGCATATTTTAAATATTGTTCTTTTAAACTTAGAAAGTTGCTAGAGTAACAGGGTTTGCTGTAACATACATTTTCTGAAGGATTTGAAGTCTGAAACTCAAATGTATGCCATTATTTAGTGACTTAAATCCTCAGATCATCCCAGTGATTTGCCAGAAAACCACAAATTTTATGAGGAACAGACCAAAAATATAAGCCAAAAATCTGGATATTTTGTGAAAATCTGGACAGTTGAGAGGTATGCCCTAAGACAGTATAAATAAAGCTTCAGAATCAGCTTGCCAAACAAGAACAGATCCTAGCCCTGATAATCAATTATTACAATAGTAATGGTATCAAAATTGGTATACAATCAGGTTTATTATAGCAGGATGCTATAATTTCATTATTTGTGCAAAACTATTTCAAACACATACAGACACATATGTATCCACAATTATCTAGTGAGCTACAATATATGAATATACATAAAAATGTAAATTCATATTAAAGTCAGCATAACAGTCACTGTTGAGTGCTGTAACTGGAAATCCCAGAACACATCACATCATATCAACCACATTATAATGAGCAACGGACATATGTTTTGTAAAATTACAACATTAAATGAATGCTATTTTATTATTTCCTGACATTCACCACTGTGCTCAAATTTTTAGGTTAAGTGTATCAGATGCAGAATTCTCATTAATGGCTATGAACATTATTATGGTAGCCATTTTTAATTAAATTGCTTTTAACGTAACTGTTTTGAGAAGTGATAACATATGAAGTCCTACAATGCTGTACTTCTAGCAAGCCAGCTTTCCATGATCAAACAACAGGCTTTGCTACTTTCACAGTAAATTCAGAAATTGTATTTTTAAGCATTTCAAAGGAGGCATTGCTGAACAGTAGGATATAAAATCCATTTGCGCTCACTGCTTTAACATTTATACTGTCACCAATGACTGCACATAAAACATGGTCCTTTTTTATTACGGTACATTTCTTAGCTGTTAGACTTCTAGCCAGCTCTTGAACTTAGCAGGTCAGCCAAGTCATTTTACTACAAGTTATTTGTTTCTCTTTGTTTTTTTTTCTTTTCTACAGTTATTTTTTCAGCTCTGCAAAAATAAGGCATGCCTTCAATGTTTACTTTTCTTAATTTCATAAACTATATCAAATATTTCTTCACTGCACAATATTTTACTTTGTATACAGGTACAGACTTGAACACGTATTCTAAAACAATTAAATAGTCTATAAAATGTGGTTTGCATCTCTCTTCAAATATTAGCTTGACATATAAAATACATACTTGATCCCTTGAATTACTTTTTCTACATTCTGTGCAAAAAATTCTCTACAACTCAAGTGGTCTCAATTTGCTGGACTGATGAAAAAGGAATTATAGACTTTGGTCAAAGCTTGTGAAACTTCTCTATAGAGGACTAGTAAAGGCCATTAAGTACTACATTTTTTAGAGCATGGTTCAGTTCTCTCCTATTCACACTTCCTCTGTCTACATTCATAAAACAGTTAAGCTTTTTTTTAAGTGCCTGGAAATTTGCATTTAAAAATTCAAAGCCTTCACATGTCTGCATAATTTCCAGGCCTACACCCTTCATTAATAATCATTCTGAAGATCTTCATCTTAATTTAGTTAAGAATGCCCTAGTCCATAAATATATGAAATCTACCATGGCGAAAAATAAAATGAATGTTACAAAATAAACTGGATGAAGCTAAAGATCTGCTTGCCAGAAAAAAAAATGTTTTTTTTGCAGGTCTGTGCACAACCAAAAACATTTTGAAGACAGCCATTTGAATAACTGTTAGTATACGATCTTCCCCGTTTTAAAGTTGCATCATGCAGCTCCAGTACCCCCATCAAAAGTGCCTGGTGTTTTACGTCATGTAGCAAGTTTTTAATGATTTGTCATCACTGTGCTTTAAATACTATACTACAGTGACAAAAGTACCACTGTTCTTTAATGCACACCTTTTGTATTATAATCCATACAGCGCAAACACTATATAACAGATTTATATTAAGAAATTAATATGAGTTCAGTCCCATACCAGCTGCTTTAAATAGTTCAAAAAAGACAAGCACTGTCTTTCTATGTAGTAAGAAAATCAGTTGTGAAGTCTAGCATATTTATTTTTCTACAGACAATTGAAACTGTTGTAACAAATGCCAACAATATAGGTAATGGCCATCACCACCTGTCCCTAAGAAATTATGTTCTAATACTGCAGACAGCACATTTTATGCCATTTCCACTGCATCGATGCTCAGAAACAAAGCCAAGTTGAACACATTGGAACGACATATATCTTTTCAAGTTTTACTCATCAGTTTCTAGGGAAAAAAAGTGTTTTACAGTACACTAGAAAACTATTGAGGGGTTACATTTGCTCACTGCCTAACTTACTGAACACACTGTCCTACTGCTTCATTAGACTGCCATACAAAGTAACACAGCATACTTTATTTTAAAGTAATAGTGGTGGTGGTGTTGGGGGTGTTGCACCCATCAACATCCCAATCCCAATCTGTAAACATACTACCTCCAAGGTCCCACTAAGTTGAAGAAAGGGGGAACACACTTATTCCATTTTTCTGTAATACTGCAACTCTGAAATCAGTATAGACTTCAGGATGTGAAGGCAAAGCCCCTACACTGGGAGGTGCAGTCCCTTTGAAAAACATAAAAAGAAGTTATGCACTCACCATAACGTTCTATGCTTGTTGTCCATCTCGCCCTTCATTCTTATTACATGTGGGTTCGGACCCAATCCTTGGCTCAGACCCAGACGGTTACAGAAGCTTGAAGTCTCTAAGTTGGCTCGTGGCAAGGTAGGTATCCCATCATGCAATGGCATCAATCCTCAGATCTTGTTTGCTGCTGACTATAATAGAAATAGTTCTACTGTATCCTCAGGTAAAGGAGAAACAATAGTGAAAAGTCTCCAACATAAAGGAAAGAGCAACAATTTTCCTACCAGGTCCTCTAGGATTATATGGACGGGGGTAGGTGGGTGGGTTCATAAGAATGAAGGGCGAGATGGACAACAAACATAGAACGTTATGGTGAGTACATAACTTCTTTACATTATGTTGTCCTATCTCGCCTTCATTCTTACATATCAGACAGTGTGAATACATTCTTGAGCACTGTGGAATCAGAGGAAGGTCTGTCCCTGGAGGCCAAATCAACTTTGTAATGAGTGATAAAAGTATGTGAGGTTGTCCCAGTCGCGGTTGCACAAATACTGCCCACTGAAATTCTGGCTTGAAAGTCAGTGGATGTTGCTACTGACCTGGTTGAGTGACCTCTAACTTTGAAGGGGAGTTCCTTGTTAATGGAGGCGTATATAAAAGTTATGCAATTGGAAAGCCAATTATATAATGTGATTTTAGAGACTAGCATACCCTTTCTTGCCTCCAAAAAGGATATGAATAACTGATCTGACTTCCTGAATTCTTTAGTTCTGTGGAGATAGCACCTAAGTTGTCTATGCACATCAAGTTGGCGAAGTCTGTATTCTGCCTTGTTGGTATGATTAGGGAAGAACACTGGAAGCTCAACAGATTGGTTAATATTAGATTGAGAGCATATTTTAGGGACAAAGGATGCGTTAGTTCGAAGCAAAACTCTGTCTTTATGAAAAATCAAATAGGGCGGTTTGACTGAAAGCGCTTGTAGCTCTGAAACTCTTCTAGCTGAGGTTACAGCTTCCAGAAAAATCGTTTTCCAAGAGAGGAAATTTAGATTGCATGTGGAAGAAGGTTCAAAGGGTGGTGAGGTTAAGTGCAATAGGACAAAGTTTAAGTCCCAAGAAGGGACAGGTTCTTTAAATGGAGGTCTCAATAAGGAAGTGCCTTTCAAAAATGCTTTACACAGCCTATATGCCATCAAGTTAGGTGTATGTTGTCCTAAGTGGAAATTGGAGATAGCTGCTAACTGGACTTTAATTGTAGCAGCGGCTGAGCCTTGCTGGAAGAGTTCTGAAAGGAAATCCAAAATTGAAGAAATTGGGGCAGTAAAGGGGTCTATGTTTCTGGTGTGTACCCAGAAATAAAATCTTTTCCATTTACTACCATATAGTTTTCTGGTAGAAACCATATGAGAGGACATCAAAATGCATTTTTACATCTGGAGTGAAATCCTGAAGCCTGACTAAAGTTGAAAGTGGAGCAGCCAAACTATCAAGTTGGGGGTGTGGAGAGATGGATGGAGCATTCTTGAAATGTGTGTCAGCAAGTCTGGAACTGGGTCCAGAATCCATGGATCCTCCAGTAGATGACACCCGAGAAAGGGGGACCAAATCTGATGAGGCCAATATGGAGCAATGAGAATCATCTTGCTTCCCAAGGATTTTGCTTTCTGAATGACTTTTGATATGAGGGGAAAAGGCATAAAGAAGTCCCAAGGGTCAATTGTGAACAAGTGGATCTCTCGGTATCTCCCCCAGAGGGGGAATTAGGGCAAAGTAGCTGCTGCATTTGGCGTTCATAGGAGTGGCAAAAAGATTGCAGCAAGGCTGGCCCCATTTGCGGAAGATCTTCTCCGCTATATTATGATTTAGAGACCACTCGTGAGGCCTCAATATTGCTCTGCTGAGCTTTATGGCTATCATGTTGGACTTTCCGGGGATGTGAGTTGCTACTAGAAAGCATTGAGAAGAGATTGCCCACTGCCAAACTCTCAGAGCCCCTCGACAAAGTGGGTATGATCTGGTTCCATCCTGTTTGTTTATATACCATAACACTGACATATTGTCTGACTGGATTTCAATCGTCCCTACAGGAAGAGAGTTCTGGAGTGCTTGCAACGCCAGAAGTACTGGTCACATCTCTAGAACACTGATGTGCAGCTGGGCCTTGTGTTCTTGCTATATGCCTTGGACTGTCTTTCCAAGGTAATGCCCCCCCCATCTGGGAAGCATCCGTAGTCACAGCAGCAACAGGTTGATGTGGAACGAATGGTCTCTCAATGGTTAACTCATTGGATTGAATCCACCAACGAAGATCCTTCTTGCAAGTTTCTGTTATTATGATTAGGTGAGACAGAGGAAGTTCCTGAAGTGACCACTGGGAGAATAGTAACCACTGTAGAATTCATATGCATCCTGGCCAAGAGAACAAGGGTTATGGTTGAGGCCATTGTTGCCAGTAGTTTGAGCACTATCCTTGCCTTGACCTTGTGTTTGGGAAGAAGAAGCAATATCTGTTGATTGAGATTTGCAATTCTGTTGGCGGGAGGGAGTGCCATCATCGAAATGTGTCTATTTCTGTGCCTATAAAAGTAATATACTGACAGGGCAACAAGGCTGCAAGTTTATTGTACTGCTGAGCACAAATTTGTAGGGTTATGTCTTTGGCCTGCTGAAGTAGATGCTTGGTGGTGGCAGTTAGGAGGCAGTCGTCCAGGCACGAAAACACTCGGAATACAAGACATCTCAAGTGAGACGTTACTACTGCCATGCATTTGGTGAACACTCTGGGGGCTGTAGTGAGACCAAAGGGCAGAGCACGAAACTGATAGCGACTGGCTCCCAGCTGGAAGCGTAAGTGACTTCTCAATGCTCTGTCCATTTTTATGCAGTAGTACGCATCTTGGAGGTCTATCGAGCACATCTAATTGTCTTTCCCTAAAAAGGGAAGAATTGACTGCAGTGTCACCATTCAGAACTTGGACTTCTTGACTGATTCGTTTAGTTTGCTGAGATCTAATATGGGCCTCCAGACCCTGTTCATTTTGGTACTAAAAAGAATCTTGAATAAGTTCCAAATCCCATTTGATCTGTGGGGACGGTTTGGATGACTCTTTTGTTTAGCAACTTTTGGATTTCTATGATTGCTTGATCCCTGAGATTGGATAGAACATTCAGAAAGACCAGGCTAGCAAGTACGGTAGATGCACGGACCAAACAACCTAACTCAAATTAGCTCTAATGGTTAATATAATAAAGCCATGAAATAAACCTGGCAACCGATATTCAGAAGCGTAATGGTGATTCACAATCATGGTAACATAACCCTGAAAAAGTGGTCCAGATGCCCTCATAAATAGCACTGATGCTCTTGATTAATAAATGAAATCTAAACTAGAACTGTATATTTTGAAATGTTCCTATAAATAGGGCCAGAATCCGCCAACCAGTACACAATGTCCCTAATTCCAATATGATTCTAATAGTTGAAATAATCCAACTGTACATGATATTAACATTTGGAAATGGCTGAATCTGTCGGCCCAATAATTATTCTAAGATGTCAACAAGGACCAGACCATCTAAGTATGAGATCCAAGGTTGTATGTGCCTATGATGTCAACCTGTATATAAAAAAATAAAGAAATCTATATAGTTGCTGGTGTATTTATAAATCCCAAATGTGGGACAGATGCCCTATAATTTTGCTCATGAGGGCAAAAAGCCTATTTGAAATATATTTAGATAACAAGACTATACAATGTCAAGAACAATTGCGTATTTAGTTTTATATTGACTATAGATAGAAAATGGTGTTAGTGCTGGTAGTCTACAGCCCATAAACTGTTAAGGTCATTTGGTATCAATAACTTATTGATACTGTGCCCAAATGTAAATTCACGTTTTTGAAAAACACAATTGCTACCAATGGTATGCCTAAACAATAAGAGCTGTTGTGAAAAACATTTAGACACTACATACAGTAATAAGTCTGAGCCGAGGCTCCTCAAGACAATATTAATGACTGAAACTAGTGACTGTAAAGCATGTTTCAACAGTACATCATATAAAAAATAAGACTCTTGAGGTTGGATTCTTTATAAATTACAGTATTTGAATTGCCATTATTGTTCAACCACTGATGAAAGCATTTTGCTGAAACCGGTCTGGTTCTCATTAAACTTTTTGCTCTTGCCTTCCGGGTGCTGGTCTTTTCTTGTTCAGTATTGGATGAAACATCCGGGATTTTTCTGGTTCGAGAAGGGGGGTGGGAAAAGGGTATGGAGCATCCTCTGGATATTATGTTTTGTACCCACTTGTCTTTTGTGATGTTGTGCTAGGCTTCTGGGTACAAAGATAAACGTCCCCCGATTGGCTCCAGAGTAGCACAGTCGGGCCTCCTTTTAAGAGCGCTGATAGGGATGTCTGCGAAAGGAATCACGGTCACTCTGGTTTTGTGGGCCCCCTCTGCCTCTTGGATGGCGTCTACCAATTATTTCCTCCCCCTCTGCCCCTGGGGAAAGAATCACCTTGTGCGCCTGGGAAAAATCTCTGGGATTTCTTGAACCACATCTTACTGCCTTTCTGCCCTTTACTGTGAGGTCTTGAAGGGAAGGAAAAACATACTCCAATGGCAGACAGAGTTTTCCCTTCCTGCTTTCATCTGGTGAGTGCATCCTTAACTTTTGGTCTAAAAAGTGAGGAACCGTCAAAAGGGGCATTAGTGAAGGTAGACTTAAAGGGTTCCGCAAAGTTACAAAAGAGCATCCAGGAGTGTCTCCTCAGGGAAACTCCTGAACCCACTGCCCTACTTGCTGCATCTGCTGCGTATGATATCAGTTTCATGGAAGAAATCTAAATGGAGTTTAAGGTGGATAACTAAGTGGTAAACTTTTCTGGTACCCCCGCAGTTGAAGTACCTTGTAGAGTATCTCCTAGTTCCTTCAGGAGATCTCTCTGAAACCTTGTAAAATGGGTAAGATAATTCAGTGATGTAAGGGTAAATGCCACTGAAGAAAAAACACAATTCCCATATCTTTCCATCATTCAAGACTCTTTGTTTGGCGGATGGACAGATGAGGATGTCTCTGCAAGCTCCTCCTTGGTGGCTGCTGCCACCACCATAGCATCTATCAGCACACCTTTTGTCAAGAAATGTTTTTCTTTGGGGTCTGACAAAAACTTGTTTGGCCTCCTAGGGACTGGCTCCATTGTGTCAGGTGATTCCCATGCCTTTCGACTGACCAAATCAATGAGCTCATCGAAAGGTGGAGATACCCAAGAGGCTGAAGGTTGAGATCCAAAAGCCTTCAGGTACACTGACTCCTCATCAGAAGGGATGATGGTAGTCCAGCCACCTCTCTGTTTCAGGATCTCAAGGATATCTGCAAAGGAGATATCAGAGGACGACTGTGGGGACTGTTCTGACTCCTTGAGGTCAGTATAGGAGGTGACAGACTCATCAGGGGAGTCTACATGCTTCCTCCTGCATGTTTTCATCCGAGGAGGCCCCTCAGAAGGGTTTTCTGGGGAGGTCTTGGAAGAATGGGGACCACCCAGCGGGTGTTCCTGAGGCTGCAGATCTCTGCTGTCCTGTAGATAGGGTGGTGCCAAGACAGAAGCCGGTGCTTTTGGGGGAAGAACATCAGTATCCTTGTGCAGAGCTGTACATTTGGCCAGCATGCTCCTCATCAGCTAGAAGGCCAACTCCCCCAGTTCCGAGGACACCACCGGTTCCAGGGAGATCAGCTCCGAAGCCTATTGTAGGAGTCGAGCTCAGTCGAGCCAACGTACTGAGAGGTAGACTCGGAACTGAAGAGGCTCGGGTCCAAGAATCTCCCTCGGGGCTGACTGGTGAACTTCAGCTCTTAGACACTATGGACGGCACAGAGAGTGTCGGAGCAGATATCGGTTCTGGTAAGGCCTCATGGGGTTCCGGAGCCGAAGGTTCTACTGCAAGCAGTACTGGGTATTCTGGCTCCGATACACTGGAATGGCTTGGAGGAGGAACAGTAGTGGATGACAAAGATTTGGGCGGCTCCAAAGCCAGTTGGGCAGTAACCAAGAGCAAATTTACCAGCCCCGGCACCTTCAAGGGTCTGCGCACCACCCTCTCCACATCTTCATCCGATAAGCTCCTAGAAAACCTGGAGAAAGGGTTGGAGAGTGAGATCTTTGAAAAATAGGTGATCTCAGAGTAGGGGAGACTGGTGAAATATCTGTTGACCGGCTCAGAGCTAAAGAATACTTTTTTGGCTCTGGAGTTCTTGGGGCTGATATAGGCATGTCAATTGTAATAACCTCAGTCAGCTCCGAAGGCAGTGGAACCGATGAGGTGAGAGTCTTGGTAGTTTTTGATATTTTCTTAGGAGGTCCAGATTTCTCAGAGGATACTGAAGATGGCCTTTTAACAGTCTTTTCTTTCCGGCGAGAGGGAGACTTTGTAGATTGTGAGGAAGAAGAACTACCTAAATCTTCCTCAAAGGATGGTTTCAGGAGACCTTTCAAAATCAATTTGTTTTTCCTTTCTTGAAGGACTCGAACTAAAAGAGTGACAAAAAGTACAAGTTTCTTGTAAGTGAATGGCCCCCAAACAGTAGACACATACAATATGCCCATCCGTTATGAAGATTTTCTGAGTACACTTTTGACATTTTTTAAAACCCGAAGGTTTAAGATCCTTCTCTTTCGACTCCTTAGACATAATTGTCACACTGCAGAAAAGCCCTATAAGATACAAAAGGGATTAGTTAGGTCCTCTAACTAAAACGGAGCCTAACTACTGGAAAGGAAGAAAATAACACACCACACTAAATAGTAAATGCCAATGAGAGGACTAGGTCCTCTAACTTAAACGGGCCTAGCCCTGCCAAGAACAGGAAGGGAACACACCACACTATAAAAGAAAGGGCAAGATTAATAGAGGACTAGGTCCTCTAACTTAAATGGGCCTAGCCCTTGGAAACAGTTAACTAAGTTACCTAAGCCTAGAAAAACAAACACACAGGCAGAAAGCTAATATCAAACAAATGGACTAAAATATAGTAAATCCTGTAATGGAAATACATACTATCAAACTAGTAAACAGCAGACAAAGGGGCTCAACAAGAAGAAACAGCAAATTCTAAATATAAATAATCTAACTACCACTACAGGATACCGACAAAACAAGCCTGCGGAAAAAACGTCGGCCAAACAGCTGACAAACCAGCGACAACTATTTAACAATACCTAAGATTAACTATTATCTAAATAACAGTATTCTAACTATATTCTAAATAACAGTATTCTAACTATAACTAAGAAAGACAAGCTAAATATATGAAAATACAGAAGAAAAAGTTTAACTTAGCCACAGCCAAGAACAGCACTTCTGAACTCGTAAAGAGGCAAACAAGATCTGAGTATTGATACCACTGTATGATGAGATACCTACCTTGCCACGAGCCAACCTAGAGACTTCGAGCTTCTGTAATGGGCTCCGAACCCGTATGTAAGAATGAAGGCGAGATAGGACAACATAACATCATAATATTTCTTTGTGAAGCATTCTACAACAATATAATGGGTAGTGCTAGAGTGGTCCATGGTATAAGTTGGTTCACCTGCTTTGTTTTTTTACATTGGCTACCTTTAAGATAGTTTTATTTTATTTTATTTTTTATATCAGATATGCTTCTTCTTATGTTTTATCATGGAATTTTTGGTCTTGATTACGACAGAGATGGAAATGTTATGTTTCATCTTGTTCTTGCTGGTATTTTAGGAATGCAATTATGTCCGCTTAAATATTTTGAACCTATCCTCTTGTACTCCATTCCTTAAATTTTGTTAGGTTTCGGCCAATACCATGTCCTCTCCATAACCAGGAATCATTGCTGTATAACTAGCCCCTGTTAATTCCTTGTATGCACACTTAGATTGGTCGTTTGGTTTTCTTTCTCCGCAGATGTTCCCTGTTCTTAATTAACTTCCCTAGGCACCTTATTTCCTCTATAGTCACTGTTTTTAACCTCTGTCAGACTCATCCCATTTATTCAGGTATTTTGTTGTAGGTTTAGTCCCCAAAGACTACCCATGAGCTGTTGTGCCATTAGCTATCTGGTCTTTTTGGTCTCTGCTCAAAGCTCCCACCACCTAGCTAAGGCCACCATTGTTGTTTTTCCCTGACTTGTAGTCTCATTATCATTATTATTGTTATTTTATATCTTTGCATTATATGGTGATAGATCTGATGAAGCATTTCTGTGAAAGTATTGTTACAGGTTTACCTTTGAAACCACGAATCACAGTGGCTCGAGTGCTCACATGAGCAACTCGAAACCACGAAACTGGACATGTCGACGGACCATAATGTTCGAAAAACAGCAAATTGAAAAGAAGATTTGCTGTTTTTCGAACATTGTCGAAAAAAAAGTGCGCCCCCCACCCCCTCCCCATTTTATTAGTCTAACTCCGAGATCGCACTACAGTGGGGAAAGGAACCATTTCCCGATCCCCACTATAGTGCAATCCGCCCCAGAATGTCGAATGTACAATGAGCGAAGCTCACTGTGCATTCGCTCATTCCACATTTGAACCTTTTTCCGTTCGGCGTTTACCAACGTTGCAGACTGCCTTTTGGACATTTGCAGTTCGCCCTACTGCAATACGCACATGTAAAGGTAAACCTTGTTACATGCTTCCTCCTCTTGTTAGACAATTTGGGGCTTCTTACATTAGATTTTACTCTTATGGTTATTTACGAGTAATGTTTAATTGCTGTATGACTAGCTCCATCTAGACTATGCAAATGATCCCATGTTTGCACACACAGATAGGTTGCTTCATTTTCTTTCCCTGCAGCTGTTTCCCTGGTTTTAAAAAAAATTTCACTAGCCGTCTTATATCCTCCATAGTCACTGTTTTTAACATCTCTCTGACCTATCCTGTTTGTTCAGGTTTTTTGTTGCAGGTTAAGTCCCTAACAGCTACCCATCAGCTGTTGTTCTATTAGCTACCTGGTCTTTTGCGTCTCCACGGCCTAACTTAGGTCACCACTGTTGTTTTTTCTGACTGGTATTATTATTATTATTATTATTATTATTATTATTTGTTTTATATTTTTGTATTACATGGTGGCAGATCTGATGAAGCATCTCTGCAAAAGCGCTGGTACACACTTCCTCCTCAGGTCAGTTAATTTTTATTTATTTATTTGACATTTATTTACCAGGATTGTCCAAATGGACACCAGGTGTCCTTTTTCAGCGGAGTCCTGGGGAGAAGAGCTCCACAGATTACAGAGTAATTAAATAAAAAGAAGTTATGTACTCACCATAACGTTCCATCTGAGTAGGTAACTTCATTTGTCAGCAACTTGTGGGTATCGGTCCGACCTCGGATCCGAGCCGGCAGCATTCCAAGCTAAAAGATCCGAGCTCTCAGCTCCTCCCCCTTACACATAATACCCTGCTACCTCCCTCCAGTCCTCAGATCGAGTTTGCCAATTATGCACCCAAAAAAAAAAACAATCTAATACACTCGAAAGAGGAACCCTAGCCTGATGCATGACAAAGGGAAACCTTCCGTCATAGATATAACCATGAAATAGGCTAGGGGGAAGGAGTGGGGGTCGGTTGCTGACAAATAAAGTTACCTACTCAGATGGAACGTTATGGTGAGTACATAACTTCTTTATCTGAAGTAGTTAACTTAATTTGATCAGCAACCTGTGGGACAGAGTCCCCAGCTACCAAAAACCTTGGGCGGTCCTCAAGGAAGGATATTCCGGAGCACTGTGGAGCCAAATGCTGCCCTACTTCTGGATATCAGATCCAACTTATAATGAGAAATGAAGGTATGAGAAGAGGACCAAGTAGCCGCTGAGCAGATGTCATCTAGAGGAACTTTTGACCAGAATGCTGCAGAAGTAGCCATAGAACGTGTAGAATGGGCATGAACCTCCAAGGGTTCAGGCCAGCCGGAAGCTAAATAAGCATGCACGATGCAGTGGGATATCCATCTAGCTAAGGTAACTTTCGTAATAGGTTTTCCCAAAGATGGCTTAGCGAAAGACACAAAGAGCTGATCCGATTTCCAAGTAGTCGCTGTCCTGTCCAAGTAAAAATGCAATTGTCTGTGCACATCCAATAAGTGCAACCTGAAATCCCCTTTGTTCTGAACGTTGGGGAAGAAAACAGGCAAGTTAATGGTTTGGTTGATATTGGATTCGGAGGCCACCTTAGGCAAGAATGAAGGGTTAGTCCTGAGAGACACTCTTGTCCTTATGGAAGACTAGATACGGGGGTTTCATACAAAGGGCTTGAACTTCAGATACCCTTCTGGCTGAAGTAATTGCAATCAGGAAGGCCGTTTTCCAAGATAAGAATTTTAACTCAACCGAAGCTGCCAGTTCAAAGGGTGGGCCCATCAGTGCCTGAAGAACCAAGGTTAAGTCCCATGGGGGAACCGCATTCTTGACCGGAGGTCTCAACAGAAAGGTGCCTTTCAAGAAGGTTTTGCATATCTTAGTGGACGCTAAGGGACCAAGGTTATCCCCTATGTGGAAACGGGAAATGGCTGCCATTTGGACTTTGTAGAAGCACTGGCTCCTTGGTAGAAAATATGGGACAGGAATTCAAGAACTGTTGGAATGGGAGCAGTAAAGGGGTCTAAGTCCCTATGTTTGGCCCAGATGGAAAAATGCTTCCATTTACTTCTGTAGATCTTCCTGGTAGAAGGTTTATGTGCCGCCACCAGAATAGATTTTATGGGAGACGAGATACCGGGAGTCCTAGCTATTAGTGGAACTGGATCAACCAAGCCGTGAGCTTGAGGTTGTCCAGGTTTGGAGGATGTAATCCCGCAGGATGGGAGATCAGATCCAGAATGGGATCTAAGATCCAATGAGGAGCTACACTGTGAGACCGCAGGTAAGGGAACCAGATCTGGCGAGGCCAGAATGGGGCTATAAGGATTATTTTGCTCCCCAACCAATGAGCTTTCTGCAGAAATTTTGTCATTAGCGGAAGAGGAGGATAAGCATAAAGAAGACCAGGGGGCCAAGCATGAACCAGAGCATCTCTGGGTATCTCCCCTGTTGGGGGAATTAAAGCGAAAAACTCGCTGCATTTTGCATTTGAAGGAGAAGCGAAAAAATTGCAGCAAGGTTGACCCCATCTGAGGAAGATCTGATTCGCTACTGATGGGTTTAGATACCACTCGTAAGGTGTGAGGATCGAGCGACTCAGCTTGTCCGCTAGAATGCTGGACCGACCCGGAATGTGCGTTGCTATCAGAAAGCGGTTGGTGGAAATCGCCCACTCCCAAACTCTCATAGCATCTCGACAAAGAGGGTAAGATCTGGTTCCTCCCTGTTTGTTGATGTACCAGACTACTGCCATGTTGTCTGTCTGAATTGCAATATTCTCCAGAGGAAGAAGGTCTTGAAGGGCTTGCAACGCTAGAAGCACCGCCGTCATCTCCAGGACATTGATATGCAGAACAGTCTCTAAAGGGGTCCACGTGTCTTGGACAATTCTGCCCATGGAATGCCCCCCCACCCGAGGTGAGAAGCATCCGTGGTCAGCGTGGCTTGGGGTTGAGGCATCACACATGGTCTCCCTTCCCGCAGCTCTCGGGAATGGAGCCATCAAAGAAGGGAGTTCCTGCAAACCCTGCTTAGGGGAATCGGAGAATCGAATGGGTGAAGGAGGAGAGACCATTAAACCTGAAGAGTCCATTGAAGGACTCTCATGTGCAATCGTGCCAGAGGTGAAAGGCTGATGGCTGCCACCATAGAACCTAATGACTTTCAGGACCAGTTCTGCAGGCAGGGCTGGGGACTGTAGAAGCGCTATTACATGGAGTGACAAGTTGCGCAGCCTGTCTGCTGTTAGAAGGGCTTTGGACTGCAGCGTATTTATCCTGGCCCCTATGAAATCCAGAACTTGCACAGGATGAATAGACGACTTCTGAAATTTTATGGTAATGCCTAGATGCTGGGCCAAGGATAAGGAATAATCCTTGGCGGAGCAGTGCAGATGCCTGGTGGGGGTGGTGAGGAGCCAGTCGTCTAGGTACAGAAAGACCTGAATTCCCTGAAGTCTCAGGTGGGCTGCTACAACTGCCATGACCTTGGTGAACACCCTGGGGGCTGTGGTGAGGCCGAACGGGAGAACCCTGAACTGAAAATGACTGGCTCCTAGCCGAAAGCGGAGAAACCTCCTGGACCATCTGTCCATGAGAATGTGGTAGTACGCATCCTTGAGGTCTATGGAGCACATCCAGTCGTTCTCCTGTAGAAGAGGGAGAATAGATTGCAGAGTGACCATCAGGAATTTCTCTTTGGCAATGAACAGGTTTAGAGTTGACAGGTCGAGAATTGGCCTCAAGTCCCCTGTCTTTTTTGGCACCAAAAAGAACCTGGAGTAATTGCCCAACTCGGACTGCTCTGGGGGGACGGGCTGGATGGCCCTTTTTTCTAGCAACTTCTTTATTTCTGAAGCCTCCGCCTCCCTTTGATTTGGTGGGACATCGGGAGGGCGCTTTGTTAGTGGAGGAAGATTCAGAAAGGGGATAGTGTAACCTCTGGATATTATTCGGAGCACCCAACAATCAGTAGTAATGGACTCCCAACTTTGTAGGTGCTCCGAAAACCGCCCCCCGACTGCCTCCAGAGAAGGACAGCCGGGCAAGCCCTCAGGGCTGCTGCACGGGTCGGTCTGAGAAAGGTTCTCTGGACCCGAAATTCTTCGACCCCCCTCTGCCTCTGGGCCAGCGTCCACCTTGTCCTCCTCTGCCTCTGAAGGACGAAGGGTCCGGAGTGGGACGGGACTGCTGGGACTTCTGGAACCACATCTTCTTTTGTCCTCTCTGGTTCCTTCAGAAGGACCTTTGAGGATTCAAGAAGCGGATCCCGATGGCTGACAGTGTCTTCCCGTCCTTCTCGCTCTAGAGCAGGGTGTCGTGGACGGTTTTGCCAAATAGCGTAGAACCGTCAAAGGGAGCATTCGCGAAGGACGCCTTGAAGGGTTCCGCAAAGTCACAAAGGTGAAGCCAGGCATGGCGCCACAAGGCGACCCCTGCCCCGCTGGCTCTAACCGCTCCCTCGGTGGCATGGGAGAGAAGCCGCATGGAAGTGTTAGAAATTGACTTTAGAGTGGCCATGCGAGCCGAGAAGGTCCATTTGTCCTCGGCCGCCATGGACTCTGGGGGAGCTCCAGCATATTCTTTTATCAGCGCCCTTATAGAAAAGGTGGCTGAAGCAAACATCTGCTTTCCAATACGGTCCATCGTCCGAGACTCCTTATCAGGAGGATGGACCGAGGAACTTTCTTGCGCTAGTTCCTTCTTGGTGACAGCCACCACCACCATGGCATCTACTGGGGAACCTTTATTCCATGCTGGTTTGTCAGAGGGAGGACTAAGCATCTTGTCTGGTCTTCTAGGGATTGGCTCCACAGTGTCCGGCTCCTTCCAAGCCCTGGTAGTAATCAAGTCTACCAGGGGATCAGCCGATGGGGACACCCAAGAGGTAGACGGGCCTGCGTCGAACATCTCCAGAAACACAGACTCATCCGAGGAAGGTTTTTGGGCTGACCACCCCCCTCTAATACACAGCATTTCCATAATGTCTGCAAAGGAGACGTCTTCAGGGGGTGACCTGGGGGAACCTTCCCCTTCCTCTAAGTCTGTGTCCTCCGTGAGGGACTCGGGGGAGTCCAAGTGCCTCCTCTTGCACTTTCGTTTGTGAGGGACCTCCTCGGCTGGGCTGCCCGAGGAGGGCTCACCAACGGGGTCCTGTTCCCCTATGGGAATCAACTGGAGTGCCGGCGCAGGCTGTTCCTGGGGCCGGACAACAGAAGACAGGCCCAAATGCGAGGGTGTGAGGGGTGGATCCGCAGCCCGGACTGGGGACCTGGAACTCCTCGACAGCACCCTCTCCACCACGTCAAAAGCCGAGGGCGAACCACTCTCCCCTGGCTCCGAGAGTAGCCCCCTCGGCTCCAATGTGAGGACCGGTGTCAGAGCCGACGCGATCGGACCCGGAAGGGGAGTGTGCTCCGACCGAAACGGAGCCGAAGACACACTCACCCCTGCGGATCCGAAGCTCAAGGGTATGGTCGGCGAAGTAGCCACCATTGTCGACTCCCCGGCTCTGAGACGGCAGTAACCTAAACAGTATATCCCTTGACTAAAAAGCGCAGCACTTGTTCCTAAAAGTTTTTTTTTTTTTTTTTTATTATACAAAGTCCCTCACTTGCGAAACCCCCCCAGGAGTACCCACTTCCTTACTAAGTCCTCTCTTATTCAGTCTCATACCTAACTTCTTAATTTTTCTAGCATGTCGAAGGGCCAGATGCTGGCATCCTCTCCTGCCCAGTTGGTGAATCTGGGAATATTGAGGCAATGTTACAATTGCCTCATGTACACAGACAACCCTCTCCTCCTCCCACATAACACAAATACTTGCGAGAGATGCAGCTATTTAGCCAAACTGGAGGCTGAGCTCTCTCAACTCAGGACTGGCAAGACCAGACAGGAGGAGAAGGAAACTACACACACCACAAAACCAGCCTCACATAATGCTACCACACCACTGAATCAAACACATAAACACACAAAGACATACTCGGAGGCTCTGAGTAAAATTTACCTAAACAGCAGAGGCCTCCAAAGCAGACACCCAAACAACTGCTACCTCAAGACACCCCACAAGCAACACATAAACCACAAAATCAGTGTGCAAAGCAGTCACAGCCCTTAAGGCCAAATACAACACCAAACATACTTGTCATAGGTGACTCCATAGTCAGACACACTGACGTCCCACTCACCAGGCTGAACAAGGAGAGGGTCACAGTAAGCTGCCTATCGGGCGCTAGAATCTGCCACATAACACAAGCACTCGGGTCACTCCACGGCAGGTACAAATATGACACAGTCATTGTCCATGCTGGTGTGAATGACCTGAGACGTACCTCCCTGGACTACATGAAAAGAGACAGAGAGGAGCTCTCTGATTATGTAGCCCAGGCAGGTATGACCCTGACCCTGAGCAGTATCCTTCCTTCACCAAGAATGATGCCACAATATAGAGACAAGATGATCAGCTTTAACAATTGGCTTAATGTCTGGTGTCATTCAAAGGGGATCCAGTGTCTGTCTGCCTGGGATGACATGCTTGACAAGCCACGCTGCTTTGCAAGGGACGGCTTGCACCTGTCACCCCTGGGATTCCGGATATTGGCTAAGGCTCTTGCCACCCCCATAGTGCCTTTTTTAGGCAAGGCTCAAATTCTAAACCTACCACCCTAGAAAATAAAAATGGGAAGAAACTGAGGGTAATGCTGCTCAATGCCAGAAGTCTAAATCTCAAAATGCATGCACTCGAGGCCCTTCTCAGTATGGAGAACATCAATGTCTGTGCTGTAAGTGAAACCTGGTTCAAGGCTCCTGAGAGCACCGCGGCACTATTAGGTTTTACCTCATATCATGCGTTCCGGCCCCAAAACCCGGACCACACCACAAAAGGAGGGGGTGTATCCATATTCATAAAGGATACCCACACCTCCAGGTTGGTGGCAACGCATGAAGCTTCGGAAACCATCCAGGTGCAACTAACCATAGGCAAAACTGCTCTACAAATTGTAGCATGCTACAGGCCACCCTCTCAAACTCAGGAACCCCACACAGCCTTCCTGAAGACACTGGAGGGATAAATGTATCTCCAAACACCATCATATTGGGTGACTTCAACTACCCGAATATAGACTGGGAACATTACTCAAGCCCTAACTTTCTAGCCCAACGGTTCCTGGAGTTCATAAATTCAAATGCCATGGAACAGCTAGTCACTGTTCCCACGAGAGGAGAAAATATACTAGATCTCATTATCACAAACATGGGGACAAAATGCTCCACACCGGAAGTATATCCCTCATTGGTGAGATCTGATCATAAACTAATCTCACTGGAAATCCACATCCCGCCCCCACCCCAAACAAAAAAGACCACAGTGAAGAACTTCTCAAAGGCAAACTTCACACTACTCAAGACTGGTGTGGTATCCTTCAAGGCCCCTGAGCCAGTGGAAACCACAACCCAAGCTGCGGAAGCCCTTACAAATGCCTTCTATGAACACCTCCAGGGCTGCATGGATGCAATCCTAAATAAAACCAAGACTCTTTCCACAAAGGGCAAACATCCATTCTGGTGGACCCCAGCCATTAACAAACTTTACAATAAGAGGAGAAAGCTATTACATGATAGAACAAAATCCATAAAAGGGAAGTCACCCCTGATCATTATTAGTAAAAAAATGCAAGCACTCATAAAATCAACTAAGGCCAATTTTGAGAGAAAAATAGCCATGGATTCAAAGGACAATCATAAGGCCTTTTTCAGCTATGTTAGGATCCTGGGTGGAAACTCCCAGATATGCTCAGAATTAGTCCAAAATAATACAAAAATCAGTGAACCCACAGACATTGCCAACATACAGGCAGACAGGTTCAGTGCAAACTTCACCCCCCTCTCCCCCCCTAAAGGAGAGATAATTTTACCAGCGGAGTGTAGCCTCCCAGACATCTCAAATGCGCAGGTGAAAGCTGCTCTCTCTAAAGCTAAAAACACAGCATCAATGGGACCGGATGGTGTCCCCGGCTGTGTGCTACACGAGCTAAATGAGGAATTAAACCCGCACATAAGGCAGCTGTTTAATCTCATACTTACCACAGGATACGTGCCCAAGGAGTGGCGTATGGCAACTGTGGTCTCACTCCACAAAGGCGGTGCCTCTACGGACCCTGGTAATTACCGCCCCATAAGCTTAACAAGTCTAGTCTGCAAAGCTATGGAGAGGATCATAATGGAGCTCATAAACAAAGATATAGGGGACTTGCAGACATTGGACCCGACCCAGTTTGGCTTCGTCAAGGGCAGATCATGCCTTTTGAACTTGGTCGACTTCTTCGAAACAGTCACCAAGGCCATTGATGAGGGAAAGGCAGTCCATACAGCCTACCTTGACCTTGCAAAGGCTTTCGACACAATACCCCACTCGGGTATTGTAGAAAAACTTACCAGCTTAAATGTAAACCCATATGTCACAAGATGGGTTGCAAACTGGCTTAAGGACAGAACCCACAGGGTTAGAGTTGCTGGCGCTATGTCAGACTCCAAGCTGGTCACAAGTGGTGTCCCACAGGGCTCGGTCCTTGGCCCCCTATTGTTCTGCATCTACTTCTCAGAAGTACAGGCCAACATGGGAGGACTTTGGCTGACAAAGTTTGCAGACGACTGCAAACTGGGCGCCATAGTGGAAAGTGCATCGGACACGGATATCCTCCAGGAGGGATTCATGGAAACAGATAGCTGGTGCCAGAGCCATGGCCTGAAGTTAAACGCCAAAAAATGTATAGTCATACCCTTCGGGAAAAACAAGGTAACCCCAAGCTACCATATAGGCGGCAATCCACTAAGCACAGAAGAGGTTATCAGGGACCTGGGGACCCAGGTTGACAGTGGCCTTTCTTTTGACACTCACGTTGCTAAAGTGGTTAGAAAGACCTTCTACATTGCCCACCTGATCATGAAGGGATTCACATCCAGATCTAGTGAGGTCATTGTTCCCCTGTACTCTTCACTTATCAGACCAATGATCGAGTACAATGCCCCATTCGGGATGTATCTCACCCGACATCTGCAGCAATTGGAGAGACCCCAAAAGTTCCTCACCAAAAGGATAAAGGGTCTCCAAAATCTGTCATATGCTGCCAGATTGAAGAAACTCCAGCTCTATTCAGTTGCATACCATCTGCTCAGAGGTGACATGTGCCTGACATACAAGGCCATGTCCAACCCGGAATTAATGGACATGCTCCACCTCAAAAAATCCAAATCCACCAAAACCACTAGAGCAAGCGACTTAAACCTTAGCACGGATATAAATAGGACGTGCTGGAGGGATAGATTTATCACTCAGAGACTCCCTATGCTGTGGAATAAAATCCCGGTCCATGTGAGGCAGAGCACCTCATTGGCTCTGTTCAAGAGAAATCTTGACCTGTGGATGGGAGATCGTAGGTTTACCCCGGGAATCATCTCTTTGTCACTGCTGGACAGAGGCACAACAAACTAATGGGCACAGTATTTTTTCATATAAGGGGTGGCGTAAGCCACAAAACTTTGGGCTAGGCTTATAAATGCCTTAGGGCAGAATAAACCTATGAAACCCGATAGTGAATCGGAGAAGGAGCAATTGGGGCAGAGCTCCCCCTGTAGTGGGGGAAGGCATGATCACCCCATCTGCATTTGGGCCTGCAGGAACCGACGCATCATCCAGTCCATATCAGCTTCAGACAAACTTCTAGTAGACCTTGAAGAGGTCATCGAGGCGGGCCGGGAAGGCCGCCTAGATGACCTCGAGGGAGACCGGGACTCCTCCTCCGGCTCCAGAGAAAAGTGGGGAGAACGGAGCCGAGAGGGGGAAGAACCGGGGACCCTCCTGGGAGAGCCAACTAATTTAGTAGGCGGAGCAGAAGGATGAGACTCTGCCCGCCGCTTCTGGCTCTTATGCCGGTCCTTATCCCTATGCCTCTTCTCTTTGCTAGAAGAGTCCCCCTCTCCCTGGGACACAGAGGGAGGTTAAGTCCCTGCCAGGGGAGGGGGAGCTGAAGGTTGGACAGCCGCAGCTGCGATTGGTGCTGCTGAGGGAGAGGAGGAAGAAGAATCCGCCAGCAAGAGTCCCGCCAGGATTAAAATATTCCTCCTATCCCTCACAGCCCGGGGGTTAAAGGCTGTGCACACTTGGCAGCCTGAAGACAAGTGGGCCACCCCCAGGCAGAGAATGCACTGAGTGTGGCCATCCGCTGGGGACAGCTTATGACCATACTCAGTGCATTTAGAAAAAATGGCCTTTGGCCCCTCAGCCATCGCACGTTGAAACGTTTCCACACACACAGAGAAAGGGAAGGGAAAAAACTAAAATTTACACTAAGTGCCACAAAAAAACACAGAAAAATACAGAGACAGAAAACTAAGGGCCTACTACACTCACACACACTGAAAAAACACTAAAAACTTTGAAGAAAATAGTTTTAAATAGTTTTAAATACTCTCACCAACTCCAAGAGCTCGTCACTTAAGCTGTCAGAAGCTGCGGCAAACGAGATCTGAGGACTGGAGGGAGGTAGCAGGGTATTATGGGTAAGGGTTAGGAGCTGAGAGCTCTGATCTTTTAGCTTGGAAAGCTGCCGGCTCGGATCCGAGGTCGGATCCGATACCCACAGGTTGCTGATCAAATTAAGTTAACTACTTCAGATCAGTAGTTAAAGTTTGACAATGCTAACAATAGTTAAAGAAATAATAATAGTTTTGAGAGCTTGAGAAGTTATCAGAAGATTCAAAGTAAAAAATAGTTAACAAGGTTTAGCACTGCTTAACAATACCTTTAAGAATTGACAATGTTAAAAGAGTTTGACAAGTTGTTAGCAGAAAATTGCTCTCAAAAACATAGTAGTTAAGCATAGATATAGTAAATATGCAATCAACTTTACAGAAATGAATTTGTACTAGGTATTTACACTGTGTTCTATCTGCTTAGAGGTGTAGTATAAGACAGTGGAAATGTATTTAGTAAGGGGGACTGGTAGTAGGTTGGGTTAGGATGTGGGTTCAGGGAGGGTGGGTGCAATTGCATAGATGGTATTCTTAAAAGTGTGATTTAAGGAGTTTTTTGAATGTAGCAGTGTGGGTATGTAGCCTGAGCTGTGAGGGTAGGGTGTTCCATAATTTTGCAACTTTATAAGGGAATAGAGATTCCCCTGGGCTGTTTTTACATGGAATGACTTCCACTAGGGCTTTGTTACTGGATCGTAGTTCTCTTCTGGTGCTGTGGAAGTTTAGTAGGCCTGTTAGGGCAGGGGTTTTGTCTGGGTGATACAATATCTAATGGGTTAGGTTGAGTTGGTGGTAGTGAAGTAGGTTTGGAAATTCAAACCAGTGTAGCTTATGCAGGGATTGACAGTGGTGTGAGTGTGATTCAGCGTTGGTTGCGAATACAGCTATTTTGTCTTAACATGTAGATAGTTTGTTAAGATCGGTCTTATTGAGATTTGATAATACTGAGGATGCATAAAGTAGGGTTGATAGGAGGTGAGTTCTGGTTTCTGGGGTTAGAAATTTGTTATTGCGATAGAGACAGCCTAGCTTTTTATGGACTTTGGAGATGGTTAAGGTAATGTGTTTATTGTATTTAAGTACTTGGTCAATTGTAATTCCTAGTAGTTTGGCTTCATGGACAGGAGTTATGGGGATGTTAATGGCTGAGAGGATGGAGAAGGTGGTGTCTACAGTCTTTTTGGGTTGAATAGTATTAGCTGTGTTTTTTGGGGTTCAGTATTAGCTGAGAGTTGTTTAGCCAGTTTTCTATTTCAGAGAAGGATTCTTGGGCTTGGGTTTGTAGTAGTTGGATGTTGGGTGTGAAGCAGATGAGGGTAGTGTCATCTGCATATTGGATAATGTCGCTTTTGTGGTTGCTACATGGAGTTGGTTTGTGAAGATACTGAATAAGAGGGGGCCAAGTATGGAACCTTGTGGTACGCCGAATTTGACTGGGAGTGATGGGAAGATAGGGAATTGTGCCATTTAACAGATTGGGAGCAGTTGCCAAGTAGCTACTGAACAACTGTAGTGTCGAGTTGTCAAGGTTGAGTTCTGAAAAGGCAGACAGTAGTTTATTGTGGGACACTGTGTCGAATGCTTTCGCTAGATCTAGGAAGGTAGCAGAGACAAGTTACCTTTGGTTTCTATATGTGTTTATGGCACTGCTAAAGTTAATGAAAGCAGTGGAGGTGCTATGGCTAGGTCGCAATCCATGTTGGGTTTGGGAGAATAGCGTTAGTGAGTAGGTTCATAGGTTTATAGGTTTATACTAGGCTATCTGCCCTAAGGCATTTATAAGCCTAGAAAAGGTGAGAGAGGACCTGGTGATGGATACCTCTTTCTAGGATTTTTGAAAAGGTTGAAAGGGGTGGTAGTTGGATACATCAGTGGATAGGCCGCCCTTGTGGAGGGGGATGATGTGTGAGGTTTTCCATAGGGATGGAATTTGATATTCGTTGATGGTTCTATTTATTAGTATTGAGATAGGGTAGGCTACGGCCTGAGATGCAAGCTGGAGGAATTCAGCCGGGATGTCGGCAGCAAGAGTGGTTGGTTTGAGTTTGGTTAGTAGTTTTTGGATGGTTGATGTAGTCACTGGTTTAAGTGAGAAGGGGATACTATTTGTTTTGGTGTGGATGGTTGGTGGGGTTTGTGTCATTTATAAGTTTACGTATGGAGGAGGTAAAATAGTTGTTGAAGTTGGATGCTATGTTAAGGTTGGTACCTTCTATGTTTTGTTGTGGTGTGGTGATTTTTCCAGGTTGGAGAATATTGTTCACTGCAGTCCAGAACTTCTGTAGGTTGTTCCTATATTTATTTTACAGAGTTAGGTAGTGATTTTGTTTGTCTATCCTAATCTGCTTTTTTTGCCTTATTTCTAAGTTCTAAATAGGTCTCTCTGGTTGTGGCTGTTTTAAGTTGCTATCAGGCAATTTGAGGCTTTTTTTCTTTAGATATGACGCTAATGTTTTTGAAATTATTTATTTAATTATATTAACGTGTAAGGATATAGCTGAACAGTATCCATACCAGCACTATTTGATTTTCACTTGATTCCGGCTCAGTAGTGATCAAGATTTCTTATGAATAACATTTTATTTTTAATTTGAATTCTCACATAGGCTAAGCTGAGTATTAACTAGTTCACACTGAACTCTTCATCCATACCCATGGGGTAACTTTCTCTCCACACTAGAATACTGTAAGGCATGGCATTTTTCTCCACACTTTTTTCTCCTTTATCACTTCTTTTGGATTCCTTAATTTCCACCTATTGTTAACACCCCCAGTCTAAATTCCCATTGGCCCACCACGGCTCTGCCCTCCACTGCGATTTCCTGCCATCTTACCCATTCCAGCCTTTTCATTGCCCTACTTTTCTTTGGGCTTGATTGGTCATTCTTTCTATTTTTCGTCCAATGGTGCCCTCCTATCTCTAATCCCTGCTAAGCCCCCCCCCTCTACCACATGTCATCGTTCATACAGAGTCCCACTCGTTTCTCAACAATCAGAAGTTCGATTTTCTCCCTTTAAGGCTGACTGTGGGACTCCCTTCCAAGTATGCTTTCACTATGAATTAAGAGGAACGTGAATAATGGCATTACATTCTTAGAGGTTTTCGGAAGTCAGGAACTTAATGGACACTTATTACACTGCTAAATTAAGATTCTCAACATCATATTGGCTACGTTGCAGTTGTTTTCTCACTAATATAAAGCATCATCATTGCACTGACTTATTTTTTTTTTAAATCCATTGTTCACTGTTATCAGCAAGATTGCTATTTATTGGAAATATAACTGTCTTTCCTCACAAGTTGTTTATTTAGCATAGTGCAGGCAGGTCATGTACTGTAATTTACATTGGAAAAACTAACAACTCTTTAAATAAAAGAATCTACCAACATATATATGAATGTGTCTTTTCCCGGTTAGGGGTCGCCACAGCGGAACTCCGGTCCGCTAATGATTGGCAGTTGATTTTTACGTGCTGAGTTGCCAGCCCTAATGCACAACCTTCAACGAAGGTACGCCCATTCACGTATGTCTCCACACAGAAGATGCTCTAGCTGAGAGTCGAACCGGTCAGCGTCTTACTGTGAGGCGACAACGCTACCGCAGCACCACCACCATGAGTAATATACAGAAAAAGACAGCAAAAGTGCCTTAGTTAGGCACTGTCTGTTTGTGAAAATGTTGTTATAGTCAGTTTTTGTATTTTGGAATAAGTGGGGTGCGGAATCACGGACGGGGATTGGAAAAACAATCTGTTGCATTGGGAAATGGTATGGCAATTACAAGTGAACTCAAAAAATGATCTTCCTGACTGCAATATTTAATAACGTATATTTAACTTATGTTTTGAATTTACTTTTTTTACATTTCATTTTACAAGCTGTACATTTTAAGTGCACAACATTACTGGTTGTTTTTTGTTGCACTGACTGGTAATTACACATTTGAGGCCTCGCTGGATATTAGACCACCACAGTTTGTTTACTCCAACCTATCATTTTTACAATCTTTTTGTTGGTTTACAAGTTGGTTCTAACAGTACAATTGGTTGCTTAAACACAGAGTACACATGATAATTTCTGAGCGTGTTGAATGAGTTTTAATTTGTCATCTTTTCAGTTTTGTGAACAATGGGGCACATTTATTTTTGTATTCATAATTGCTTATATTCAGGTATTTTTTTACATCAGTTGATTGCGTGTATTCAATGGTAGACCTGGCCGTCCTATTGCAACAGCTTTGATAAACATAATGAGCTATGAATGTGACACAATCGGTTACTATTTTTTTTTTTTTTTAATTGGGTACTAGAACATCATGGCTGGTTTATTTACCGTTTTAAATTCAGAAGTTTTTATCAGTCATGTAACATCATTATTGCTGATGTTTTTTTTCTTTTCTTCTATCGTAGTGGTTGGTAAATGTACATGCAAAATTCTATTGGATCTTAGAGCAACATGTCATGTTTATTCATACCCTCTCAACTAATCACATTTGAGATTTCTGTATTGGTTGAGGGGAAGTTTCTAATGGTTTTAGTAATTCTCAAATTGGCTAAAACATCTGGGTGTTTGTCATGGAATGGGTTTTTTATTTGTGGTAATTTTTTAACAGTTTGATTAATGGCTCTGATGATGTCAAATGACAAAAGAGCTTAGCTGAATTTTAAACTACAATAAAGTATCATTGTGAGTTTGGACATTCTGGTAATTTTTTATTATGTACCAACTCCACAGTCTTGTTCGATTCATTTTTCTTAGAAGCTTGTGGGCACTGGGGACCCGGTTGTCACGTATATCATTCCAACAATGTATTTCATAAGTCCCCCCTGTTCTGTACATATCTAGTCCCGTTGGCTCTTAGCTCCCACAATATTATTTTCCTGCCACCGCACTTTGTCCCCTCAGCCTCATCACAGCGTATTTCCTTCTAAATTAGTCTTAGAAGCTTGTGGGTGCTGGAAGACTTGGTCAACACTTATTTCATTCCAACATAGTGTTTAAACTTGTTCCCCGAATCTTTAATTTTATTTTTTTCCCCAGTTGGCTCCTAGCTCCCACAATATTATTTTGCCACTGCTGCTCTTTGTGCCCTCAGCCTGACTACAGCATTACAGCGTTTTCACATACAGTTTTTGATATGCCAATTAGTAAGTATTTTGACCAATGGTCTGTTCCCCTGTTCTAACCAATTAGAAGGGCTCCAAACCTCTCTATTTGTACATTGGCTAGCAATGTTATCCTAAGTTCTATCCTATGGGTATGTATCTTTGCAAATGTCATCCAATCAAAAAATTAGGCATTGTTATATACGGTTGAGTAGCGTTCGAAAGACATGCGTGCGTAAATGGGCATGCCTTAGTTGAAGGTTAAGCATCGAGCTGGCACCTCGGCGCTTCGTAAAAATCTACTGCCAATCATTAGCGGACCGGAGTTCCGCTATGGCGACCTCTTACCGGGAAAGGCTAAAAGACAAATAACAACGAAAACAACATACAAATGACAAGAATTAAAATGCTTTTGTGTAAAAGACTATTTAAACACTGACAGTATTACAGTCAAGTAAGAGATACTATATGGCTTATATGCCATAAGTTGTTTTCTTTTACTAAAGTACTTTTAAGGAACTGATTACAGATGTCTTTTTCCTGCTTGAGGTTTCAAGTTCTTCTGAAAGATTAATCTTCAAGACTGGCGATATGCACTACAATGGTTTTGTTCTTCATGATCTAATTTCCCAACCTAGCTCGCCCTGCGGCATAGCTCTGCTCCTACTTTAAATTTTACGGTGTAATAGTCTGGTAAAACCTGGGAATGTAAGCCAAAGCAGATAGCTTACAATTAGCATGCTCCAAATCTTGTATTGAAAATAATCACTACAAAAGCATTACAATTTCTCTTCACCTTTGATACATTACTGAAGTACAATTCAGATCTAGCAAAATGAATAACTCTTTATACAGAAACAAAATCTGAGCTTAACAGGTAACAAATACAGCTTTGTTTCCAAAATAAATACATTGCTTGAACAGCCTTTGAAGCTACAGAGCACAATGGATATTTATACATTTACAACTAAAGCAAACAGTTTTAATTAACAATTACCTCTTAGACCCTAAAAGAGAAAGGGTAAATTAGTAGGAAATGCACTATATTTAAAAAAAAGAAACATCACTTATAACAAAAGTTCAGTCAGATAAACTATGATAATAAACTGATGATTAAATGTAAACTGGAAACAATGCATATAAATAGCTCATTTACTACTAATAATATTCAAATGCAGATGTGAACAACATACTAAAACACTCTAACACTCTAAAACTTGACTTGGCATCATAAAAGACCAGTTAAATTCCATAAGTACTTCATAAGCAACTCATTATGCATGAAATGTTGCTGTATAGTATCAAATTTAAAAAATGTACCCGGATTTTATTTTTTAACACAGCAAATAAAAATCATTCATATATATTGCTGTTTTCTTCCTCCCTACAAGCTAATCTGCTTACCATTTCCCACACTCCTTTATTGAATTATTCATTGGAACTAATGGAGTACTTCAAGTACACGTGACAAGGCAAAGGGCCTTCTTTTTTTTACATGGCTTTACGACTTGTGTGACTTCCTAATGAAACAGCCTTAGTGCTGCACTTATTTTACTCCTAAAGTTTGTGAAGCTGGTCTATACTTCCAAGCAACGTCTAATTCTGAAAACAAAAAAAATCCAGCTCTAGAACTGTGAAACATTTCTGCAAATCTATCTTCACAGTGACCCTTCACTAATTCAGAATACATAAAGCTGTATCTTTTCAAGGAAAATTTTAAATTCGGGTAATGGACCTAACACAGCTGAACAAGAATACCTTTCACCAGGTTCAATATGACACACAATTCCTTTGGCACTAATCGGCCCAATGTGACGCAATATTCTTGTATCTGTATCAAGTTATTCTACAGCATACTATATATACATCCTTATTGTCCCTACATCATTTTAGTACACTTGGGTTAAAAAAAAATCAAGAAAACAATCATAGATGTGCTTCATCAAGTAATCTATAAAAGTGATTCAGCTGCTTTCCACTGCTGCTGAACCCCAGTGAACAAAACACAAGTGGTGGTAAATTCAAATACATTGGCACTTACTTTGTATTTTCTGTATGTGTGACATAAACATAAGGAGGGTAAAGATACATTCTGGGACATGCCCACCATTATTAAGTCTCGCAATGATATTATATTTGGAACAGAATCAGGACACTAATTTCAACACGGGACACAATATAGGTTCCAACCATCACTGGAAATGATGTCATAGCTGGGGCAGGACCAGGACAGTCATATTATTTACAGGGGGATACAAATAAGCAGCACCTTCAAAGCAGAACACATCCGTGTCACTTCTGTGAATAGTATCATCAAGACCACAAACAAAATAGCTGAAGATCATAAATTTAAAACAGACATTTGGAAGACCAAAACATTACTCCTTATTTCTAGAGCTCCCTCCCTGTGTCAGCATTATTCCTTTCCACTTTGAATTATAGTTTCCTGCTTCTGCTATGTATAAGAGTCTTAACTGTGTTACTCTATAATACCCCCTCAAATTAGGTAATCCTAGTCTGCCTTGTTCTATTGGTAGAATCAGCTTAGCCCACTTGACACTTGCTGTATTTCCTTCCCAGATAAAATCCTTCAACTCTTTTTTAATTGCTATCCACAACTTCTCCTCTGATTAATAAAAGTATGCTTGACCTGTGTATAAAACTAAACGGACTAAAAACATTTTAATGGCTTTTATCTTAGTATCCATACCCATATAACAAAACTTCCAGTTTCTCAATGTTTGCATTACCTTCTGCTTACTCTCTTCCCACATATCCTTAGCTACCACCACAGGGTCATTTCTAATCCATACACCTAAATACTTAATTTTATCATGTCCTCATGCATATGGATATTGTTGGATCAATTTGTGTGTAGGTACATAATTTACCACTATTGCCTTGATTTTAGCTTCATTAATTTTGTATCCCAAGAAGATTTGAAACTGTCTTAAAATATTCCACAAAACTGTAATGTCCCTTTCTGGTTTTGTCATGTATAAAATAATATCATCTGCAAATAGAGCCCAGTTTTCTTGACTACCATACCAATTATATCCTTGAATTTCTGAGTCCCTTATTTTCTTTGCCAATGGTTCTAAATATAATGCAAACAGCAAAGGGGAAAGCAGACAACCCTGCCTGCTTCCGCTACTCAAGCAGAAATTATCGGAGAGGACACCACCCACTTTAATTTTTGCCAACCGATCCCTCATATATTCTTCTTATCAACCTTATAATTGTATTACGGAAAGTAAATGCTTCCATTGTCCTGCTCATGAAGTCCCAGTCTACTCTGTCAAATGCTTTCTCTGTATCAAGACCCACCAATAAAAGTGGCACTTTCTTAAATTCTGCTTCCCTATGGATCATCAATGTTCTGTTAATATTATCAAATGTTTGCCTCCCCTCCACAAAACCACATTGATCCTTATCAATCAATTTTGGCATCACTTTTGTCATTCTTTTAGCCATTATAACCTTACTGTGATGTTTTGATCAGCTGTACAGGAAATAATTTTCACAGAACTGATTGTGGCACACAGCACACACAGCGAACTTTTGCAATTTCCAGTAAAATTCTGAGAATAAACAAACAAAAAAACAGCTAACCCATCTAAAGTGCCAAACTTTTCTAAATGTTGTCTTCTGCTATGAAGCAATAAGACATGCAACTTGAAAGAGAAGCACTATGGACTGTCTCTCATGCTTGGGTAGACCTGTAATGTAAGGGTCCTCTCAAAATTAACTGCCAGTCATTTCTATAGAGCCTTACTAAACAGAACATTATTAAATAATACCAAGGTTCTACTCCCATGCTCTCCTTGATGAAACATTTATAAAACTGACAGGGTATGTTCACACAGTAGTCATTTGAATGATATCTTCAGAACTCAGTATTAAAAAAATGTAAAAGAACTCAAACAGCTGACAGTTGTTATTTAAAACTGGCAGATAAAAAGTCACGCCAAATGCACTTACCACAAACACACACACTGTGCAACTACCTTTGAAAAATATCACTTTAAGCCATATACCTACCACTGAACTAAGACACCAAAACAAGAACGCCTGAGCTGTCAGACTTGCATGACTACCAAAAACAAAACATTCTCTTAAACCTGTCAGCACAGGAGCTTACACTTGCCACCTTATGTAAATAACAGAAATGTCATTACCATATTAATCTGTGGGTGTGGGGGGGACAGTCTTAGTGGGTTTATACATAAAAAATCCTCTCCTGCTATCTTCATACTGGTTAATTTTCTTTGACCATCCAGCAGTGATTACCACAATGTCACATGCCACAGAAAAGGAAAGTGCCTAGCCCTGGGCTCACCAGTTTGTCTCTAACCACTGAGAGCAAACCTTAAGTCAAGAAAATGATAGCTTAAATAATACTGTGCAGGTACACATAAGTACATACATTCTCAATATGTGATGAACTCCAACTACTGCAGCAGAATAGAATGGCTATTAAGCACAAAGGAAAGTTGGCAGAGCGATAAGGGCCCACTGAAGAAGACCTTCTCTCACTAATCAACTGATACAGTGAATAACTTTCTTTTCTGTCTGATACTTGGGGTCTTCCTCAGTGGGTGCAACTGACAAGAATTCCAAGCAGTATTAAAACCTCCAGAGAAGTAGGAGTTTGAGGACCACCAAAAAAGCAAATGCTCAGAAGGCTGAGTCCTGAAGCACTTGAAGAAGGAAATGAGGACAAACTAATGGAATCGCATTCCAAACAATAATGCATAATAAGAGTATGAACTAATGACCATGTGGCTGATGCACATATCTGTCCTGGCGATATGGGTGGGGGGTGGGACACAAAAAACAGAAACATCTCTCATGAAGTGGCCTTTGGACAGCAGCAAAGGGCAGTAAGACACCTGATGGCAAAAGATAATGGATTCAGCACTACATTTAGAGAGGGTTTTCTTATCAACTGCCACCCTTTCCATCCCTGACGCAAAAGAGTTGAAAAATGTTCCACCTTCCAAAACTCATGTCTCATGGCAGCTAGAATCTGAGTTGATAGTGCAGATCAGGTGTGTGAAGGACCTTCCAGCTCTTGTACTGGCTCTGAAAATAAAACACTCAAACAAAAGAAATGGCATAAGAATAACTGTAGCACTGCTTTTATGAGCACATGTGAGTTCATCTTAAGGGTCACCCAGTCCCTGTGAAAGGCCAAATGTATTTTTTTACAAATAAGGGTCTAAAGCTTAAAGACCATATAAGCTGAGCTGAAGGCCTTCAGGTGATGAACTACAGTATCACAAAACCAACAGGCCTGAACAGATGTTGGGAAAGCCAGTTAATCAAGAAATTTAAGTCCCGTGCAGGTGAAGTATTTTCTAAATGTGAAAGAGTTGAAGTACATAGTTAAAAAAACTGCATAACCAGCCAATGTTGGATGAATGTCATGCCCTTCACAAGCTCATGACAGGCAGAAAGAGCAGCCACATGCATCCTGATCATGGAAAATTTGAGACCCAAATCACAGGGATGTCTAAGGTAAGTAAGATGCACCTGCATGCTGAGTGGGGTGCAACAGGATATCTTGTTACCGCAGTAAAAACATTCTCCACTAATTGTGACAAGTACAAGGGTTCCTCTTGGCTTCAATGACTTCAGACTCCCTAGCCATACATTATGGTAGGATAAAAAGATCTAAACATGACCCTGAACCTGAGATACAGTTGGTTGTCACATCAATTACAGGTGACTTGTTTAATATGTACTGGGAAAGTTTAGTGTACTGCCAGGGATTTAAGAGTGGGCCTGCAAACACACCCTTTCAGACAGCAGTGAACATTAAAGATGAGTTGTGTTCCTCCTTCTCTATGTTTTGAAGTTATTAGTCGTGGATATAGAAAGATTTGTAATAAGGCATGCAGGACCCTCTCCTGCCATAGAAGCTGAAATGTGTTTGCCTCCAAATCTCTTTCCTCTGCCACACTGATTAGATGACTGAGAGATCTGAAGTCTCTTGAGGAGCAAGCAGGTCAATATCTGAGGTGCCTTGCTTACAAAAAACATTATGGCTACACAAAATTCCCAAAGTCTCAATTTCATTAGAAGACTGGAACTATAGATTAGGGGGTCTGCCAGCATATTCTTCTCTCCCTGGATATGAAAGACTAAGAAAGTGATGATCCTGTCAATGGCCCACTGCCAGACCTGCACTGCCTCTCTGCAAGCAAGCGTATGCTACCGTATTTGTTTATGTAACACATGAAGCAATTCTTGACAGACCAAAAAGCAATTCATGAAGTGTCTTGGTCTCAGCATCTCCTTCAAAGTTTCATGAGAAGAAGCACTACTCTCCATTCTAGTTGGTTTATGTAAGCTCCATTTCAAGGAAGCACCACTCTGTTTGAGCCATGGAGCAATAGATGTGGGAGCTCTCTCCACCAGGAAGGCATGTGCTGTCAGAACCTGCAATGATTTTGGGTCAGGAAAGGAAGGTGCACAATAACACAGGTAGGGATTCTCCACTCCTCCAGGGTGTGCTGATGAGACTCTGAACACCAGAAAATGATCTGTAAGTGAGAGGTACAATATTAGCCACTGAGAGTTCAGTCTTCTGCAACACCAAGATCTCTGGTTTAACAAGAGGTACTTTATTAGCTTAATGACAGCCACTGTGTTCAATGTGCAGAAAGGCCCAAGCTCGGACTTTCTACTACATCTTCAGCCTGACTGCTAAACCTCCTGCACCACCTCTAAAAGCAGAAATGAATGATACTGGATATCGCCTGTCTACACTGACAAAAATCCATATGAAGACCACACAAACAGTAAACAACCACAGGAATGCCCAAGTCAGGAAAGCTACCAGGTATTAATTCAAGAGGGCCCCCAAGAGGTAGCAATCCAAGTTCTGGAGCGCACGATGTTCCTGCAAATGTTCTTCCACAAGAATTAGGATCCTGCTAGATACTCTTCAAGCAGGGAAATTAGAAGTTATGTACTTACCATAACGTTCCATCTGAGTAGATGGATTCATTTGTCTGCAACCTGTGGGTTATGGATCCGATATCGGATCCAAACCGGCATGGTTTATCCAGCTATGGATCCGAGCTCTTAGCTCCTCCCCTCACCCATAATGCCCTGCTCTCCCTACATGACCTCAGATCGAGTTTGCCCTGAATCAAAATACCCTAGAAAAGGGTAACACATAATATGCAGGAAACTGACAAGGCCAGGGGGATAGGAGGGCGGGATGGTTGCAGACAAATGAATCCACCTACTCAGATGGAACGTTATGGTAAGTACATAACTTCTAAATCTGAAGTAGGAGATTCATTTGTCTGCAACCTGTGGGACAGAGTCCCCAGCTACCTGAATCTTGGACGGCCGTCATGGAAGGATATTCCGGAGCACCGCAGAGCCAAAGGATGCTCTACCTCTAGATGTGATATCCAGCTTGTAATGAGAAATAAAGGTATGAGATGAAGCCCAAGTGGCTGCTGAACAAATGTCATCCAGAGGAATCCTAGCCTTAAAGGCCGCTGAGGTAGAAACTGACCGGGTCGAATGGGCATGGACTCCCTCCGGTGCGGGCCTCCCAGAAGCTTGGTAAGCTAAAAGAATACACTGCGAAATCCAGCGTGACAAGGAGACTTTGGAAATTGGCTTACCCAGATTGAATTTGGCAAAGGAAATGAACAACTGGTCGGATTGCCTATGACCAGCTGTCCTGTTAAGGTAAAAACGAAGCTGCCTGTGAACATCCAAGGAATGCAGCTTGTATTCACCCTTGTTCTGATATTTAGGAAAGAAAACAGGGAGGTTAATGGACTGATTAATGTTTGCTTCTGAAGCTACCTTAGGAAGAAAGGAGGGATTGGTCCTGAGGTATACACGGTCCGGATGGAAGACCAAGTAAGGAGGCTTTATGGATAAGGCTTGAAGTTCCGAAACTCTTTTGGCCGAAGTAATGGCTACTAAAAAAGCAGTCTTGAGGGATAAAAATTTAAGATCTACTGTGGCCGCAGGCTCGAAGGGGGGAGCGGTCAAGGCCTGAAGAACCAAAGAAAGATCCCATGGAGGAACCGCTTGCTTGACAGGGGGTCTAAGGAGAAAGGTGCCTTTTAGGAAGATTTTACATAATTTGGCAGACATAAGCGGTCCAGAGTCATGACCAACATGATAGTGAGAAATGGCCGCAAGCTGCACTTTGATCGTGGAACTACTGGCACCATCATTAAAAAGAGTGGTTAGGAAGTCTAGCACCAGAGGAAGGGGAACCGTGAAGGGATCTAGACCCTGCCGCTCCGCCCAAATGGAGAATCGTTTCCATATACTGCGGTAAACTTTTCTGGTAGATGGTTTATGAGCCGCTACCAGGATGGCCTTAACGGGGGACGAGATACCGGGAGTCCTAATTAGGAGTGGAACTGGAGCAGCCAAGCAGTTAGCTTCAGGTTGTCCAGATTCGGAGTTGGTAGGTTCGATGGGTGTGATATCAGATCCAGAATGGGATCTAGAATCCAAGGTGGATTCACCGAGTGAGACCTTAGGTAAGGGAACCAGATCTGTCGAGGCCAGAATGGGGCAATGAGGATCATTCTGCACCCCAACCGAGAGGCTTTCTGAAGAACTTGGAGCACCAGAGGCAAAGGGGAGTAAGCGTAAAGAAGACCGGGAGGCTAAGCATGCACCAGAGCATCTCTCGGGGAATCCCCTGGAGGAGGGATTAGAGCGAAAAAACTGTCGCACTTGGTGTTTAAGGGAGACGCAAAGAGATCGCAACAAGGAGTTCCCCACCGTGCGAAGATACGTTTCGCTACTTGAGCATTGGGAGACCACTCGTACGGAGAAAGAATGGTGCGACTGAGCTTGTCCGCAAGGATGTTGGACCGACCCGGAATATGCGTTGCGATGAGAAAGCGGTTGGTGGAGATCGCCCATTCCCACACTCTCATGGCTTCTCGACATAAAGGATAAGACCTGGTTCCCCCCTGTTTGTTGATGTACCAGACCACCGACATGTTGTCTGATTGAATCGCAATTGTTCCCAGGGGAAGAAAGGCCTGAAGTGCTCGCAATGCCAAGAGCACTGCTCTCATCTCTAGAACATTGATATGCAGGGAGGTCTCTGAGTCGTTCCACGTGCCTTGGACCGTCCGGCCTGCAAAATGCCCCCCCACCCGAGGCGGGAGGTGTCCCTGGTCACCGTGGCAAGAGGGGGAGAAGCACAAAAGGGACGGCCTCTGTGGAGATCCTGTGAGTGGAGCCACCACAAGAGAGACCGCTTGAAGCCTTGCTGATCGCAATGGGATGATGCAGAGGTAGAGCAAGGTAAGACCACTGAACTTGAAGTGTCCACTGAAGGACCCGCATGTTGAACCTGGCGAGTGGAAGAAGAGATATCAATGCCGCCATGGACCCTAGAGCCCTCAGGACCAATTCCGCCGAAACTGAGCTGGAGTGAAGGATGGCCCGCACCTGGAGTCGCAGATTCTGAACTCTGTCGGCTGTGAGGAAGGCTCTTAACTCCCTCGTGTCTAACCTGGCACCTATAAAATCTATCAACTGAGTAGGGGCCAGGTTGGATTTTGCTACGTTTATCGTGATGCCCAGGTGGGGAGCTAGATGAAGAAAGGAGTCTCGCGCCAATGACAGTAGATGCCTTGTTGGGGCGGTAAGAAGCCAGTCGTCCAGGTACGGGAAGACCTGCACCCCCTGAAGCCTCAGGTGGGCCGCAACCACTGCTAATACTTTGGTGAACACCCTGGGGGCTGTGGTGAGACCAAAGGGAAGGACCCTGAATTGGTAGTGACTGGCTCCCAGCCGGAAGCGAAGAAACCTCGTGGAACGCCTGTCCATTAGTATGTGGTAGTACGCATCCCTGAGGTCTATAGAGCACATCCAGTGATTCTCTCCCAGAAGGGGGAGGATGGATTGCAAAGTGACCATCCGGAACTTCTCCTTGGGAACTGCCAGGTTTAACAGGGACAGGTCTAAAATTGGTCTTTGGTCCCCCGTCTTTTTTGGCACTAAAGAACCTGGAGTAGAACCCTGATCTGATCTGGTCTGGGGGGACGGGCTGGATGGCTCTTTTCCCCAGCAGATGGCCAATTTCTGCTGAAGCGGCCTCCGACTGACCAGGTGGAACGTCGGGGAGGGATTTTAATTTTGGAATGTGATGAAAGGGGATCTTGTATCCTCTGGATATAATGCGGAGGACCCAGCGGTCTGATGTTATGGACTCCCATGCCGCTAGGTGCTCTGAAAAACATCCCCCGACTGCCTCCAGACTTGCGGGCCGTTTCAGAGAAAGGTTCTCTGGACCCGAAATTCCTGGGAGCCCCTTTGCCCCTGGGGCGGCGTCCTCCCTGTCCTCCTCTGCCATGGAAGGACTGGTTGTCCGGAGCGGGTTGGGATTGCTGCGACTTCCGGAACCCACATCTTTTTCTGGCCCTTTTGGTTCCTAGAGTAGGACCTCTGGGGCACAGAGAAGCAGATTCCTACGGCAGACAGCATCTTCCCGTCCTTTTCGCTCTGGGTCAAGGTGTCGCGAGCCGTTTTGCCAAAAAGGGCAGAACCATCAAAGGGGGCGTTCGCGAAGGACGCCTTGAAGGGCTCCATGAAATCGCAATGGCGGAGCCAGGCCTGGCGTCTAGTGACTAGGCCTAATCCTGCAGCTCTAGCGGCTCCCTCAGTAGCATGGGACAGCAACCGCATAGAGGTATTCGTCACGGACCGAAGAGTGGCCATACGGGTGGAGTGCAAAAGTTTGTCCTCCTCCGACATGGACTCTGGGGGGGATGCAGCGTATTCTTTAATAAGATCGCGCTGCATCCTGATAACATGTGCCAGGTAGTTGAGCGCCCTCAGTGAGAAGGTCGCTGAACTAAACATTCGCTTCCCCAAGCGGTCCATCATCCGAGACTCCTTGCTCGGAGGATGGACTGAGGGACTCTCCTGGGCGAGTTCCCTCTTGGTGGCTGCTGCCGTCAACATGGCATCTACCGGAGGCCCCTTACTCCAGTGGGCACGGTCTGCAGGGGGGCTAAGGATTCTGTCTGGCCTTTTGGGGATTGGCTCCACGGTGTCCGGTTCCTTCCACGCCCTGGTGTTAATAAGGTCCACCAGGGGGTCGGCAGGAGGGGACACCCAAGAGGTAGACGGGCCCGCATCGAATGCCTCCAAGAACACGGACTCGTCCGAGGAAGACTTGGGGGCAGACCACCCACCCCTTATGCGAAGCATTTCCATGATGTCTCCAAAGGAGGCATCCTCGGGGGGTGATCTTGGGGAGCCTTCCCCTTCCTCCAAATCCGTGTCTTCCGTTAAAGACTCGGGGGAGTCTATGTGCCTTTTTTTACACATATGCTTGCGAGGTGCTTCCTCGGGGGGGCAGTCCAAGGAGCCCTCGCAAGCAGTGTCTTGTTCCAATGGAACAGCTTGGGGCATAGAAGCGGGCTGTTCCAGTGGCCGGATGGTGGAAGCCTGACCCAGTGCAGATGGAGCGCGGGAAGGAGCCGAAGCAAGTGCCGGGGGTCCAGAAGCCCTCAACAGAGCCCTCTCCACTACATCAAAAGCCGAGGGGGGGCCAGCCTCGACCAAAGGATCCAAAAGTCGTCTCCCCCTCGGAATCCGAAGAGTGGATCGGAGCCGGCCCCGAGACACTCGGATCCGAGGGACCAGTGCGCTCTGACACAGATGGCGCCGAAGGCACACTGAGTCCCCTGGATCCGAAGCTCAGAGCCAGGCTCCGAGAGGTCGGATTCGAAACACTCGAGGGCAGGGTCGGATCCGAAGTACCTAGTACTATCTCCGCCGACCCACCCCCGGCTCCGAAGCTGCCCGGCTCCGAACCTGGGTAGCGGGTCAGAGAAGTGGCTATAGGCTTGAAAAATGGGGTCGAGCTCCCCCCCCAGAGGGGGGGGGGGAGGCAGGAGCACTCCCATCTGCATCTGGGCCTGGATGAACCTTCTTCATCATCCGGTCCAGATCGGCGTCGGAAAGGCTATATGTAGATCTCGAAGAGGCTACCGAGGTAGGCCTTGAGTGCCTCCTCGATAGCCTCGACGGAGATCGGGTCTCCTCCTCCTCAGGCCCCGGTGAAAAGCAGACCGGAGCCGGGGGGGAGAACCAGCAGCCAAGGAGGCCGGAGGAGAAGCCCGCTTAGCTGGCGGGCCGAACGGAAGTCTCGGCCCGCCGCTTGTGGTGCTTCTCTCTCCGGTCCTTTCTTCTTGCCTCCCTCTCCTCCAACCCAGCAGCGGGAGGTTGAGTCCCAGGTGGAGGAGGGGGAGCAGGCGAGGAGGGGACTGTAGCAACAGTACCCACCACAGGAGCGGAGCGAGCCGAGTCCGGGGGCAGAAGTCCCGCCAGGACCAGCTTCGACCTCCGCTCCTTCAATGCCCTGGGGTTGAACCCTGCACAAATGGAACATCCAGAAGTGAGGTGTTCAACCCCAAGGCATCGAACGTACCGAGTGTGGCCATCAGCAGGGGAAAGCTTATGGCCACACTCGGAGCACTTCGAAAAGAGGCTTCTGACATAACTAAAGTCTTTTTTTTTTTTTTTTTTTTTTACAAAGAAAAGACAAACAATTAGTGCTAAACTAGCACACACACAAGGCCCCAAACAGCACACTCAAACAAAACTCCGAACCAGCGAGGGGAGGGAATTAAAATAAAGTTTTAGATGTAAAAATTTTAAACCAAAACTATCAAAAGACTAAAGGAAACCTAACACAATCACACAAAACTAACTACAAAAATGCAATTTAAAGCTTTTTAAGAGATTTATAAGCACTTAGCTGAAGAGCTCAGACGATCCAAACTGGTTACCAGTGCGGCAAACTAGATCTGAGGTCATGTAGGGAGAGCAGGGCATTATGGGTGAGGGGAGGAGCTAAGAGCTCAGATCCATAGCTGGATAAACCATGCCAGTTCGGATCCGATATCGTATCCATAACCCACAGGTTGCAGACAAATGAATCTCCTACTTCAGATCCAACATTTCCACTGAATATGTTATCCAACCAAAGTGAAAAGAACAAAAGGTCTTGTGCAGCTCCAAAACACTGCTATACCATGTCCAGTGACACCATTCAAGTGCTCTGCAGCAGCACAGAAAAACTGTTTGGAGCTTGAGGTAATTAATGAATATGCTCACTGAAGTTGCTTAGGTCTAGGATGGAAAGAAAATCCATCAATTTCATAACTAAAAAGAGATGGACAGAGAATTGCTGGTATAGGTCTGAAGGAGGGACTGCCACTACAGTACCTTAGATGAGTAAAGCCTGGGATTGCCCCAGTAAAGCCCTGTGTGGAGTCCTTTCTGCAGAATTATCTAAAAGCTATAAACTGTAACCACATCTAGTGACCGCTGGTCTTTCAGGGTGGTCCTCCAAACTGGGTAAAACTTGGTGAAGTGTCTCATCATGGCTGATGCTAAAATGTAGTTTGGAATGTGACTGCTGTACTGCTGGGGTCCGCATTTTAGGAGACCTTACCAACACAGGACAGAAAACACTGTCTGATGCTTGAGGAATCTTCTTGGTTTGAAATGGGGTTTCTTCTTCCTTGGGGACTGACTTGGAAGAAGAAGCAAGGGCCAAGGGGGGAGGAATGTAGTGAAGGCTGCTTTCAAATCTGGATGCCCTCAAACAGATCTTGGGCAATCCAGACAAGCACAGTCTTCCACACAGAAGGAGGCATCACCCAAGAAGGTCTGTCTAAACTTTTTTTTGAAGGATGAGAGCTTAAGCTATATTATCATGTGCAAATATGGGTCTGAGCCACAGCTGTGTCTCAGTCCACTGTCCCAGTTATGGCATAAAGAAATACAAAAAAAGACGTTATGTACTTACCATAACATTTCATCTGTGTTACCCATTTTCATTCTTCCCCAATGGATGGATTCAGATATGACTCAGCCATTACACTAGCTCATTGTCAACAACACACTTTCGGGCTCCTTTCCTACCTATAATGTACTATGCCTAATGTCCTTCAGATCCTATTTACAAGCTTGACAGAGAGAGAGAGAGAGAGAATTGCCATAACTGGAGTTCAAAATGAGGGACATATGGTCCCTCTAAAAGTCTCATTCCTCCAAGTCATTTCTGAGAAATGGAGGGTGGGGAGTAGAGGAAAAATATAATGAACAACACAGATGGAACTTTATGGTAAGTACATAACTTCTTTATCTGATGTTGTCAATCTTCACTCATTCCTCAACAGATGGGACAGAGACCCCGGCTACCTAAATTCCTAGGTGAACTCTAAGGAAGCATATTCCTGAGTATGGTTGAGCCAAAGACTGCTCTTTCTCTCAAGACCAGATCTAGTTTGTAATGAGTGATAAAGGTATGATGATTTCACCAAGTGTAGGCTGCACATATAACATCCATGGATGTTCTAGATTGGAATTCAGTGGAAGAAGCCATAAATCTGGTTGAATGAGCCTTTACTGGTTTTGGTAAGGAGAGATTCAATTTGCTGTAGACAAATGATATGCAATCTGTCAACCATCTGGCTAGAGTTACCTTTGTAAATGATTTGCCCAACTTATTATGTGCAAAGGAGACAAACAGTTGGTCTGTCTGTCTAATTTCTTTTGTTCTGTGCAGACAGAAACATAATTGCCTATGAACGAGGTCAGAAGATAATGCTTGAAATTCTGAAATATTTCTAGCAGATGTAATTGCAACTAAAATAAGAAGTTATGTACCTACCATAACGTTCCATGTTAGTTGTCTTCTCTCGCCTTCTTTCTTGCTTGATGGGTTCGGAGCCGATCCCTCGGCTCCGACTCGGCACTTGCTAAGCTCGAGAGTCACTTTTACCAGCTCGAGGCAGCCCCATATCCCATGATGCAAGGCGGTAAGTACCCAGATCTCGTTTGCTGACAAAGGGCAATAGCACCAAGCATAAAATACTTCCCAAAGGAAGAAAGAAAACTTACAGAAGGAAGAAGGACCAGGTCTGAAAGGTCTTCAGCATAACATTTTCTTATACAAGGTCTGTCCAGGCCAGGGGAAGGAGGGAGGGTCAGAAAGAAGGCGAGAAGACAACTAACATGGAACGTTATGGTAGGTACATAACTTCTTAATGTTAAGTTGTCAATCTCGCCTTCATTCTTGCTTGATGGGACGCCCTAGCACCTCTATCCTGGGTGGCTCAATGGAACAAACTCTTGAGGACTGTAGAGCCAAACTGTCTCTGTCCCTGGAGGCCAAGTCCAATTTGTAATGGGAAACAAAAGTGTGAGGAGTAGCCCAAGTGGCGCTGCACAAATAGTGTCCAAAGGAAGTCTAGCTTGAAAAGCTGTAGAAGTAGCTAAGCTCCTAGTTGAGTGTGCTTTAGGTTTTGAGCACAGCTGTTTTCCCCTGAGCGATAAATTTCAGAGATGACCGAAGAAAGCCATCTGGACAATGTCACTTTAGAAACAGGAAGGCCTTTTTTATTATCCGCATAGGAAACAAAAAGTTGATCGGATTTTCTAAATTTTTTTGTTCTGTCCAAATAATACCTAAGTTGACGGTGGACATCAAGATAATGTAGCTTTTGTTCAACTCTATCTGAATAGTTAGGGAAAAATACAGGGAGATCAATGGATTGATTCAGATTGTTCTTTGAAGCGACCTTAGGTAAAAAGGTTGGGTTAGTTCTCAAAGATACTCTGTCTTTGTGAAAAACCAAATAGGGGGGTCGAACCGAAAGAGCATGAAGTTCAGACACCCTCCTGGCAGATGTAATAGCCACTAGGAATAAAGTTTTCCAAGAAAGATATTTCAGGGAACAAGAAACAGCTGGCTCGAAGGGGAAGAATCAAGGATGTCAGCACTAAATTTAGATCCCACTGAGGAGGAGGATTCCTGATTGGAGGCTTTAGTAGGAAAATTCCTTTCAAGAAGGCCCTGCAGAGCCTATGGGACATAATATTATGATCTGCTATCCCGACATGAAAATTGGAAATAGCAGCCAATTGAACTCTGACTGTGGAAGAAGAGGAGCCTGCATGAAAAATCTCTGCTAAGAAGTCCAGGACTGCCTGAACAGGGCAGTAAAAGGATCAATATTTTGGGCCTTAGCCCAATAAGAGAAACGTTTCCATTTGCTTGTATAAATCCTCCTGGTAGAGGATTTTAGCGGTTACTATGATGTCTCTAACTGGGTTAGAGATCAAAGGAAGCCTGGCTAAGGAAGGAAGTGGAGCAACCATGCTGTGAGGTTGAGAGAAGGGATTGACCGGTGCAGCTGACCCGATTGGTGAATCAGAAGATCTGGCACTGGGTCCAGATGCCACGGCTGCACCAAAAGGTGATGATGGAGGAACGGGAACCAAACTTGTCGAGGCCAGTAAGGGGCAATGAGAATCAATTTGGCTCTCAAACGGTAGCTTTCTGGATCACCTGAGGGATCAGAGGAAATGGAGGAAGGCATAAAGAAGTCCCTGGGGCCAATCCTGGGTCAGAGCGCCTCTGGGGATGGCCTGATAGAGGAAGAGGCTGAAGAAGTCTGGACATTTGCTGTTTTGGGGAGTAGCAAAAAGATCGCAACATGGACGACCCCATTCCAGAAAAATCTCTTCCGCTATAGATTGCTTGAGAGACCACTCGTGAGGCATGAGAATAGCTCTGCTCAATCTGTCCGCTACAATGTTGGTTTTCCCAGGGATATGCGTTGCTACCAGAAACCGATGAGAGGAGATCGCCCATTGCCATAGTCTGAGCGCTTCTCGACACAAGGGGTAGGACTTGGTTCCGCCCTGTTTGTTGATATACCAAACTACAGACATGTTGTCTGTGTGGACTGCAATTGTCCCTACGGGAAGAAAGTCGTTGAGGGCTTGCAACGTTAAAAGCACTGCTCTCATCTCCAGGACATTTATGTGCAGATGGTACTCGAACGGCTGCCACGTCCCATGAACCACCCTGCCCTGATAATGACCCCCCCCACCCGATCAGGGAGGCATCGGTGGTGACAGTGGCTATCGGGGAGGTGGGTACAAAGTACCTGCCTTGGTGAACCTGAGGCGATGTGATCCACCAAGCAAGATGCTCTTTGCATGTCTGTGTCACCAGAATCTGGTGACGCATTGGAAGTTGCTGGTATGACCATTGTGTGAACAGCATCCACTGAAGAAGGCGATGTAGAATCGAGCCAGGAAGAAGAGTAATGGCCGCAGCCATGAGACCTAATACCTTTAGAACCATTCTGGCCTGTACTTTCTTGCTGGCCAGAATGATCCTGACATGACTCTGAATGTCTGAAACTCTTTGATCTGTAAGGGTAGCTGACATCCGAACAGTGTTTAAGTTTGCCTATGAAGGTAATAGACTGGCAGGGCGATAAGGATGACTTTTCAAGTTGATTGAGATGCCCAAATGAGAACAAAGGTCTATTGTGTAATCCCTGGCTTGTATAAGCTGATGCCTGGTGGTGGCTGACAGGAGCCAGTCGTCGAGATACGGAAACACCTGGAATCCTTGACGTCTCAGGTGAGCCGTGACCACTGCCATGCATTTGGTGAACACTCTGGGGCTGTAGTGAGACCAAAGGGCAGGGCTCTGAACTGGAAATGACTGGACCCCAGCCTAAAGCGGAGAAATCTCCTGGAGCGCCTGTGAATTTTGATGTGATAGTACGCATCCTGAAGATCTATTGAGCACATCCAGTTGTCCTTCTGTAAGAAGGGCAGAATTGACTGAAGAGTGACCATTCGAATCTTGTCTTCCTGACAGACTTGTTGAGTCTGCTGAGATCCAATATTGGTCTCCAGTCTCCCGTCTTTTGGGGACCAAAAGAACCTTGAGTAGATTCCGGCTCTGAATGGTCTATTGTAACTGGCTGAATGGCTCTTTTGCAGTAGTTTTGAGACTTCTGACTCTGCAATCTCCCTTAGACCGGTGGTACATCTGGAAGGGAACTTGAGGGAAGGGACTTTCCTCGAAAGGAATTATGTAACCTTGGATATGATCAACTGTACCCATCTGTCTTGAGTGAGGGAATGCCAGGCTTCTGGGTACAGTGATAATCTTCCCGACTGCCTCCAAGGAGGGACAGCCGGGCAACACCTCAGGGATGCTGAAAGGGCTTGTCAGAGAGGCTCCCTGTTTCCCTGGTTTTGGACCCCTCTGCCTCTAGAGCGGCCTGTTGTTGTTACCCCTCTGCCTCTAGGGGTAAACTGACCACGTGAATCGTGACTCCTTGGGATTTACGGAACCACATTTTCCCACCTTTCTGTCCTTTGGGATAAGGTCTAGAAGGGGTGGAAAACGGACTCCAACAGCAGAAAGAGTCTTGCCGTCCTGTTCGCACCTGGTCAAGGTTTCCTTCACCTGCGGGCCAAACAAAGCTGACCCATCAAAGGGAGAATTTGTGAAGGACGCCTTAAAGCGATCCGCAAAATCACATAGGCATCCAGGCTTGGCGCCTGAGAGCCACACCTGTACCTGCGGCTCTACGCTCCATCCGCAGCATAAGATATTAGCCGCATGGAGGAGTTTGCAATGGAATTGAGGGTTCCTAGCTGCGAAGCAATTTTTCTTGAGCCCCTGCAGCTGTAGGATCCTGAACTACTTCACCCAGCTCCTTAAGGATATCCTCTGGAGTCTGGTGAAGTGACATAGGTAATTCAGCGAGCATAGCAAAGGTCGCTGAGGAAAACATCCGCCACGTGCCTATCCATGGTCCTAGAGTCCTTATTAGGAGGATGGACGGCACGGAAGGATCTGCAAGTTCCTTTTGGTGGCCGCAGCCACCACCATGGCATCAGCGGGACACCCTTAGTGAGGAATTGTTTGTCACAGGGCAGTGATAAATTTTGAAGGCCTCCTAGGGACTGGCTCTACAGAGTCAGGAGCTGCCCACGCCTTCGTGCAATAACCTGCATAAGGGGGTCGAAGGCGGAGACACCCAGGAGGTGGAGGCCGAGATCCAAACGCCTCTAGGTATACTGACTCATCCTCAGAGGGATTGTTGGTGGGCCAGTTTCCCTCTGTTTCAGGAGTTCTAGGATGTCTGAGAAGGAGACATCCTCAGAGGGGATCTAGGGATCCCTCTGACTCATCAAAGTCAGTATCCAAGTGACAGACTCGGGGAGTCTACATGCTTCCTCTTACAAGTCCTCTTCCTAGGAGGATCTCCCAAACATCAGGAGAATCCTCGGAAGAGGGGAAATTCCCAATGGGGAAACCTGAGGCGGAGGATCTCTGGGTCCTGTAGCAAGAGAAGTGGCAGAGATGTCAACAGGTACTATAGAGGGAGGAGCTACGGGAACAGACTGCTGACTGATACCAGTGGCCAGTACACTCTTCATCACCTTGAATCCCCTCCCAGGCAGGTCCGAGAGAACCCGCTCAAGAGCTAGGAACCCAGGGACCACCGAAGGGAAGTCTCCGAGGCAGATGTCGGAGCCGAGCTCACCAAGGCCGAGGCTCCAAGGGAAGAGCGGGTTCGGACAAGGGTCCGATGCCACTCACCCCCTCGGAGGAGACCATGGAAGCCCGACCACCGAATCCCTCTAAGGAAGGTCTCGAAGAGGAGATAAGAGTAGAGGCTGAAGGAACAGAGGGGGGTATCCGTCCTCCAGCCGTAGCAGTAACCATTCCCGAAGACTCCAACTCCAAGCTCTGGGGTAGAGTTGAAGGAGGAACTGTAACGGGGTGTGGAGCAACAGTCGTTTGTTGAGACGGACTATGTAACATTTGGGCCAGCACCTGTGACTTAAGTAATCTACTGACCACTCTCTCTAGGTCGTGATCTGACAGTCTGGATGACCTTGAAGATCGGCTCCGATGGCTCCGTTCGAAGAAGAGGTGAAGCCGAGCCAGTATCGGCCCCAAGGAAGGAGCCCGCGCCCTCTCCCGGGAATGAGCCATCGGAGCCGATACTATAGATCCTGTCGGAGCCGACTTCTCGGAGCCGACAGGAAGCCTCGATGTATCGGCTCCAGCCGGAGCCGATACAGCCACCAAAGTAACGGTGTCGGAGCCGATCGGGGCCAACACCGATGCCTGCCACATGGGTGTCGGAACCGATCGGAGCCGACACCGTGGTCGATACAGATTCGCACCGATAGCCATCGGTGCCGAAGGCTTGTTAAGCCAGAATCGGCTCCAGCCGGAGCCGATCTCGACTCGGAACGAGTCGGAGCCGAGGCCGCAGGCTTAGACACAGAAGCCTGGGCCTTGGAAGATTTAACTGATTTAGATGGAGCCGACTTAGCCGGAGAGCCCTCCGCTTAAGAAGGCCCCTAAGGATCAGTTTGTTGCGTCTTTCCTGCAGGACTCTCTGGCTGAAGGAATGACAAATAGCACAGGAGTCCTGCAGGTGAAGAGGCCCCAGGCAATACAGGCAAGAAGTGTGACCGTCTGTCAGAGACATCTTCTGACAGCACGAGTCACACTTCTTAAAACCTGAGACCCTCTCCTTTGACATGGTGCTTTACACAAACACACACACACACCAGTCAAAAAATTAACTTAAATAAAATACCAAAAGGTATTCCTATAAACAAACACACACACCCTAACAGGGAGGGGATGGGATGGGTAAAGTTTGACTAAAATAAATTAGAAAAGACAGGGATTTTCTGTCACAAAATGTAAATAATTAACTAATAACTAATAATTAAGGGTTTTTTTAAGAAAAAGGGGCTTAAATATCCAAAAAGTGAATCACTTACCGGGAGCTGGTAAAAGGAGGACCTCATAAGCGAAGCGGCAAACGAGATCTGGGTACTTACCGCCTTGCATCATGGGATATGGGGCTGCCTCGAGCTGGTAAAAGTGACTCTCGAGCTTAGCAAGTGCCGAGTCGGAGCCGAGGGATCGGCTCCGAACCCATCAAGCAAGAATGAAGGCGAGATTGACAACTTAACATGGATAGTTTTCTGGGTCAAAAATTTTAAATCACATTTAGTTGCAGGTTCAAAGGGGGAATGTGCTAAGGCTTGCAGTACCAAATTTAAATCCCATGGAGGTATGGGATCTTGGTAAGGAGGTCAAAGTAGAAGGATACCTTTCAAAAAGGCTTTTCACTGTTTAGAGAAAGCCAGGGAGGAATTCTGAAACCCCACATTAAAGTTAGAGATGGTTGCAAGTTGAACTTTAATAGTCAAACTAGCAGACTCATTAAATAAACTCACTAGAAATTGAATAACAGAATGAATCAGGACTGAAAAGGGTTCTATCTGATTCTGCTCTGTCCAATAAATAAATCTTCTCCATTTACTTATGTAGAATTTTCTCATAGAGGATTTATGGGAAGATAACAGTATAGAACAGACCGGTGAAGAGAGCATTGGTTGCCTGGCTATTAATGGAATTGGAGAAACTATGCAGTCAGTCTGAGATTTGAGATGTCTGGGTGAACCATGCATGTTGGGTGAGACATAAGGTCTTGAGTTGGATCCAGAATCCCTGGTGGGTATAGAAGATGAGGCCAAAGGAAGGGGAACCAAATCTGTCGAGGTCAGTAAGGTGCAATGAGGATAATTATGCTCTTCAACATGGCTGCTTTCTGAAGGAATTTGGGAATTAAAGGAGTAGGGGATAAGTGTACAGAAGTAGAGCATCCCTTGCTGAGTCTCCCTGCAAGTGTTGTTTATGGGAGATGCAAACAGATCACAGCAAGGCTGGCCCCACTGATGGAAAAGCATGTCCATCACTTTCTTGTTACGACACCACTCATGAGGTTGCAAGATGGACCTGCTCAGTTTGTCTGCTAACGTTTGACTTCCCCAGAATATGCTTTGCAGTTAGAAAGCAATTGGAAGAAATCACCCACTGCCACACCTTAGGGGCTCCTTGACAAAGACGGTAAGATCTGGTTCCCCCTTGTTTGTTGATGTACCAAACTAACAACATGTTGTCCATTTGGATCGCAACTGTTCCGAGAGGGAGAAAGTTTTGGAATGCTCTCATTTTCAGAACACTGACATGCAAGTTGGCCTCTTCAGGTAACTAAGTGCATTGGACTGTCTTCCCCAGAAAATGCCAGCCCAATATGGGAAGTGTCCGTGGTCACTATGGCCTTGGGCTGAGGGGGAATGACAGGACGACCTTGCAACAGTTGTGACTGCATCCACCAGAAAACATACCTTTTGCATACTCGAGTTATTTTCATTGTTGTCAACATGGGTTGAGAGAGAAATGACCACTGTGTTTGTAACATCCATTGCAGAATTCTCATATGATATCTTGGTAAAAGAACCAAGATTAGTGCCACTGACACTGACCCCAGGTCTTGCAGAATCAACCGGGCTGAAATTCTGCTACTGCAAATTATTTTCTTGACTTGATTTCATATTGTTTGTACTCTTAAATGGGGAAGAGAAAGTACAATAGATACTGCATTGAACATTGCCCCTATGAATTCCAATGTCTGACTAAGTTGTTATTGTGACTTGTAACTGATGGTTATTCCTAGATTTGAACAAGTCTGCAACACTTGGCCTCATACTTAAACCAGTTGATGCCTGGTCGGAGCAGTAATGAGACCGTCTTCCAAGTATGGAAATACCTGGAATCCCTGCAGTCTCAAGTAAGCTGCTACTTCTGCCATAAACTTGAATACTCTGGGGGCTGTGGTGAGGCCAAAAGGGAGTGCTCTGAACTGGAAATCACTGGCTTCCAGCCTGAAGCGCAAGTACCTTCTGGATTGTCTTTTCATTTTTATGTGATAGCACATATCCTGAAGGTCTGTCGAGTACATCCATTCATCCTTGCTCAGAAAGGGCAGATTGGACTGAACCATTACCATCCAGAACTTGGTGTGTTGAACCGATTTGTTCAACACACTGATATCTAAAATTGGTCTCCAGTCCCATTTTCTTTGGCAATAAAAAGAATCTCGAGTAAGTTCTGAATTCTGTTTGGTCTGGAGGGACGTCTTGGATGACTCTTTTTTTTATAGCAGCTTTTGGATTTCTAGTGCTGCTGCTTCCCCCTGACTGGGTGAAACACCGGGGATTTTCCTGGGAAATGTAGGCGGTAGGCAAAAAGGAATAATCTAACCTCTAGAAATAATTCTCTGCACCCAAGTGTCTTTTGTTATGTTTAGCCAGGCTTCATGATGCAGAGATACATGACCCCCGACTGCCTCCAGAGGAAGGCAATCGGGCCTCCCTTCAGGAGGTCTGAAAGGGTCTGTCAGAAATGTATCTCTAGACCCTCGGTTTTGTGGGCCTCCTCCTCTGCCATGAGGGCATCTTCTGCCATTATCACTCATTCCTCTTCCTCGGGAGAACTACCTGCACGTGTGTCCTGTAATGGACCTTGAGACTTTATCAACCACATTTTTCAACCTCCCCAATGATTCCTGGAAAAGGTTCATTGACAAGTTGAATAATGTATGCCTACTGCAGACAGGGACTTTCAGTCTTTCTCACACCTGGAGAGTGTCTTTTACTGCTGAGCCAAACAAAGAACGACGGGAAGCACTGATGAAAGATGACTTGAAGGGCTCCGCAAAATCACAGAGGTGCATCCAAGCATGCCTCCTAATGGAAATACCTGAACCCACAGCCCTAGAGGCAACTTCTGCTGCATAGGAGATGAGCCTCATGAACAAATTTGCAGTAGATTGAAGGGTAGCTAACTGTGAGGCCACAGAAGTTTGGGCCTCTCCATTAGTGGTTCCTGAAAGGGAACTTGAAAGTTCCTTAGTCGAGTCCCTTTGCAGTCTCGTGAAGTAGTTCAGCGACTCAATAGCAAATGTCACTGAAACATAAACACATTTCCCAAATTTGTCCAATGCCTTAGATTCTCTATTAAGATGATGGACAGTGGAAGTTTGTTCTGTGAGTTCCTTCTTTGTAGCTGCCACCATGACCACTACATCAACTGGAACTACCTAACTCCAAAGTTCTCTTCCTACTGGTGTAGCCAGAATCCTGTCTGGTCCCTTAGGGATTGGCTCAGTCATATCAGATTCCTTCCACGCCTGCAGAGAAACCAAATCAATAAGCTCATCAGCAGGCAAAGTAACCAAGGAGGTAGTCGGGCCAGTCCCAAACGCTTCCAGAAATACTGACTACTCAGGAACTGGATTTTGGGCAGACCAACTACCCTTCCATTTAAGGATCTCACGGATGTCTCCAAATGAAACGTTATCGGGTGGTGCTTTGGGAGACCCTTCTCCCTCATCAAAGTCAGTATCCTCCGTGATGGACTCCTGGGGAGAGTCCAAGTGCTTCCTCTTGCATGTCCTCTTCCTAAGGACTTCTTTGGTGGGATGCTCCAGAGAAGTATAAGAAGAGATGACAATATCTGACTGGGTAGTCTGGAAGCTTTGGGTTGGCTGTCCCCATGGTGAAGAATGCTGAGGATTACGGTGCAAAGACAGCTGAGATATCGACAGGGAAAGATGTGTCTGACCTGTCACAGCAGAGAAAACCCTCTTCACAACCTCAAAAGCAGACCATTCAGGACAGAAGGAAGTCAGTGGAGCCAAGAGTTTCTGGCTTGTGACTTCCTTCCACTTCGAGAGCTGTCCACCTGAGGAGGAAGATGGAGCCAAGCTGTCCAACACAGAGGAAGACAGGGCTCTAAAAATCTCAGTCAATCCTATCCTCTCTGATGTGACCTGGAAGCTTTGGCTCCGACTGTCATCCAGATCTGAAGATGTCGGGGCCGGTGCACTCAGAGTAACAGCCTGATCCAAAGATAAAACTGTCTTTGGATCTGACTCAGAAGGGGCCAGAACACTCAGATCTGAGGACTCTACCACCACATCTGCCTCTGTGAGACTTCTAGAGAAATGACAAGACACAACCGAAGGAGACAGACTGCCTCTCCAAAAAAGGAGAGGACACCCTGAATAGTACCGGATCCACCCTGGGCGAATATACGCTACACAGCAATGGTTTAGGATCCAGGGACATCGGATCTGGGGTATATTCTGTCAGTTTGGAGGAAGGGCTAACCACATAATTTATCAGATGTGAAAACTGTCGGATCACAATAGACACTGGAAGCGATTTTGACTTCTTTTTTCTTGGCTCCGATGAAGTTAAAAGCAGTTGAGTCAGATGATCTGTACCTTTTTGAAGGGTCCTTGGTTTTAGTTTTTGGAGACTGAACTTCAGCTATGGCCTGAGAAAAAGGAGTTGGTAACAGCCCCTTTAAGATGAACTGATTCCATCTTTTCGTTAAAGCCCTGGGGTTGAACCCACTGCAAATGTCAGATTCCTAGTCAAGATGTTCAGACCCTAAACAGTATAAACAGAGTGAGCATCTGAATAGGGCATTTTTTGTCCACATTTTTCAGATTTCTTGAATCCTTTATCAGATAATATGCCAAATATCAAAAGGATACTCAAAAAATTGCAATCTAAATTTTCCGGACAGTGAATGACTAAAAACTAATACTCCTGAAAGGAAGATTAAAGTGAGAAAAAAGCTAGAAGAGATTTTATTTTAAGAAAAATTAGCTATAAAGAAAAGAAACAGGTTAAGAAAAGCCTACCAACAATGGTAGCAAAGACTACACTAACAAGTGTAAAAGAAGTAGAAAGGTGAATAAAACTGAGAGACTACTGGAGAAACAGAATAAACCTTTTGGGAAAGAAGTAGCCATCTCAAATTAACTGTTGGAAGAAAAAAACTTGCAAAATTTCACTTATCTTTATCAAAAAGCTCAAGAACGAAGGTGACCACATTTAGACGTGAAAGTGGCAAATGAGATCTGAGGGACATTAGGCATAGTGCATTATGGGTAGGAAAATAGCTCAAGAGTTTGTTAGTGGCCATGAGCTAGTGTAATACCTGAGACATATCCGAGCCCATCCATTGAGGAATAAATGAAAACTGACATAATCAGATCTGTAGTTAGCCACATGGTAGCCCACTGTAGAGGATATGTTAAGTGTCAATAATTAGCTCCACCTAATTTACACTTTCTCAGGGAAGACCTATGCCCACCATATACAGATTCTCCATTTGAAATGCTCAGTGTAGAATACCCTTGTGACCAGAATACTACAGGTCATTTGGCTTCATTAAAAATTAATAACAGCTATACCATGAAAAGTGACAACTCCATATTTCAAAGACTTTCTTGCCTATTGAATAAACTCATACTTACTGGAGGTCTATAGACCATGATGTTGTTTATCAAAACTGTGATACTTAAACCTAATGATCTCATGCAAAATTATTTTAAAAAGTCAAGCTTTTCCAATATATGGTCTACCAGGAAGAAATAGCATTTGGACAAGTGGAAGAAAGTACAGGAACAACACAGAAAAGAATACTCTCTTGCACAAGGATTTAAATTCTTTTATCAGCTGGTAATGCAGTGAAGTGTTATAATATTTGGTATCTATGCTGTAGCAAAGACAGCATAATACCAGCTTTAGGATGCTTACTAAGCATAGCACTTCACTCAGAGTGGCTGGTGCTTTTAAAGAGCACATGCCTTCTTGGCACTGAACGAGCATAAACTGAATGCTTCCATCTGTGAATATAGATCGTGGAACATAAGTTCCAAAGGGGGGAATGACCCAAGGTTTTCCTCCACCTCTTTCCCTACATACTCAATGGGATACTTCATATGATAGGAAACAGAGGCCACAGGTCTTTCTACAGAAGATTTCATAACATCAAGAGCTTTTCCAAAAGAGGGGGGGGGGTAATCTGGGATGGGATAGCTATAGTGCGGAAAGGTTTTGTTGCCATTATCCATCTCAAAAACAACATCCTCTGACTTTCCTTCAAAGTGCACAAAGGGTGTTTTCGAACCTCTCCCAGACCTAGATCTGGAGTGGGCAAGCCCACTCATGGTTGACGTACTTGGGAATAAGCAGGGAAAAGCCAAAAGTCTGGAAATGGAGGTGGGAAATAAACACTGGGGATGGAACGTGAGAGACCACTTCAGTGGAGCAGGCTGATTAAGACAGAGCTCAGGCATTTTGACTCTGGAAGAGTGCTAAGGGATATCTGGATTTCAAACAGGGAAAAGGTACTGCTGTCTCTTAGATATGCACTATAAATATGGTTGTTAGATGCATTTACCTCAATAGTCCCATCCATAGGTTAGTAGGTTCCATAGATGTGTACTAGGCTAATGGCCCTGGAGCCTTTACAAGTCTAGCCCATAGGATTACCCTGGTATCATGCCACCCGACCTTAGTTCCCAGTGCCTCTGTTGAGTAGAGCCACTGGTGTAATCCCCGGGGTGAATTTTCTATTTCCCATCCACTCATCAAGATTTCTCTTGAAGAGGGCCAGTGAGGTGCTCCGTTTGACATGTATGGGAAGTCTATTCCATAGCATGGGCAGTCTCTGGGTTATGAACCTGTCCCTCCAGCTTGTTCTGTTAATTGTGGTAATGAGGTTGGGGTCTTTGGAGCATGTGGTGTGGAGGGATTGGGATTTCTTTAGATGTAGCATACCTCTCAACTAACTAGATTTTTCACAGAATATCCATATTTCTGCCTCATATTTGTGGTCTATTTCTCACAAAACTTGTGGCTTTCTGGGAAATCAATGAGAATTGAAGTCATCAAATGACATACATTTGAATTTCAGACTTCATATCCTTCAGAAAATACCTGCTAACACAAAACTTGTTATTCTAGCAAGTGTCCAAGTTTATTTGAGCAATATTCAAAATCTGTCCCTATTTTTGGGTCTTTGTCCCCCCATTATATTAAACT